>NC_025998.2:31480948-31506020 GCF_000442705.2 Elaeis guineensis
AGGGTGGATGCCTTTCACAAGTGCGAGCAGCAGGTGGCACTTGTCATTTTGGAGCAAACCAGAGGCCCTTGGCTACTGTTGGGAGTATATGCGAGCATTGTGTACAAGGATCGGAGGATCTTTTGATCTGAGGTGTCTAGGTTGGTGTCGTAGGGCCTGCCATCTCTTATCATTAGAGACTTCAACTATATTATGGGGTCCCACGAGAAGATGGGCAGAAGGCAGTTTATGGATAGCATTGACTCTAGAGAGTTCAAAAAATTCATCGGTGACTTGGCCCATTGACCTTGGTTACATCGGACCTAATTCACTTGGTGCAACAATTATCTTGGGGCCAAAGTTTGGGAGAGTATTGATCGGGTGCTTGCTACCGCCAATGGTTCCAGCATTCCCTGGACATCAGGTGTAGCATCTCCCAAGGATTGCTTTAGATCCTTGCCCATTCTCATCACCACCAATGGCCGCGCTTGCCTAGGGCTCCATTTAGGTTGAGAAGTTCTGAACTTTCTATCTGAGATCGTGAGATCTGATTAGAGAGGCTTGAAGGATGCCGGTTTTGTAGCATGCAAGGCATCGGATGACCAGGAGGCTTGAGTTGGCTAGGTGCAGGCTTATTTGGTGGAACCACTTTGAGGTTGGCGATATATCAGACGGATCAAGGGATAGAGGTGAATATTGTGGACTCCAGAAGAGAGAGGATCAGGAGGGAGGTCTTTAGGAGCCAAACCTTGGGGAGCTTCATCATAGGCTCTCCAAGCACCACTCTCTATTGAGATAGTAGGAGATACTATGGAGGCAAAAGTATAGGATGAAATGAATCAGGGAGGGCGATTGAAATACCAAATTCTTCATCAGTCGACGATGATCCAAAGTCCACCAATCACATAAGATAGCTTAGGAAAAGTGACGGTAGCATGGTGCAAGATAGAGATGAGATCAGGGATCAAAATTTTCAATTCTTCAAATCGCACTGGACTGCTTCCTTGGGTGAGGATGCCCACCTCCAGGGGTCCCAACCTATGTGCAGTATTTTTGATGCAGAGAATGTGGCCTTAACTCATCCTATGTCTATGGAGGAGGTGCAGGGGGCCCTTTGGTTCTTGGGAAAGATAAAATCATGGGGCCAGATGGTTTTTCCTTTCTCTTTTTCCATCAATACTAGACTATCGTTGGTGGAGAGGTGGTCAAGATGGTGCAGTTAGTTTTTGAGTCCAAAGGTATTCCAAAAGAGTGGAAGAAGACATTCATTACCCTCATTCCAAAGAGACCTGATATGTCAGCTTTGAGGTACTTCAGACCAATTAGCCTTTGCATCATTCTCTATAAAGTGTGTGCGAGGGTCCTGGTTGGACGATTGAAGCCAATTATTTCTCGCTTGATTAGCCCAGAGCAAGGTGCCTTTGTCAGTAGTCGCTGTATCACCAACAATGTTCTGCTCACATAAGAGTGCATGATCTTCAGTATGCTCCCATACGCTGGAGCTTGATGGCGATCAAGCTGAACATAGAGCGGGCCTACAACCGAGTGAGTTAGTGGTTTCTGTGTCGGATGCTCCATGAGTTTGGCTTCTGAGATAAATGGATGGACTAGGTCATGAACTGTGTGGAGGCTCCAAGCTTTGCCATTCTGATCAATGGTATCTCAATGGACTTCTTCCATGCAGTGGACGATTTTCGCCAAAGGTGCCCTCTCTCCTTCTACCTATTTATTTTATGCACTGATTCTTTGTCTCGTGCTCTTCAATCAGTGATTTAGGGGGCAGAGCTGGAACCCTACTCGTCTGCCCCTAGGATTCTGTCGGTCTCACACCTTCTCTCATGGATGATTGTCTACTCATTGATCGGACCTTGACCTAAAATGCAGGGTGTTTCACGACTATCATGAAGACCTACTATCAGGTGTCTGGTTAGCTAGTGATTTGCAAAAGTTTACTGTTACTTTTAACCCTAAGATGAAGGTCTAGGTGAAGCAGACGATTAGAGATAGGTTGGGATTCTTGAGCAGACTAGGATCTTGACCTATTTGGTGGTTCCCATCCCAAGGCAGAGATTTCATGTTGTCCAGATATGGAGCCCAAGAGGAGGGATAAATTGGGTCTTTTTAAAATTTTCAAGATTATTGCACTTAAATAATGTGCTAAGATGTTGAATGGACTGAGTTGATTTACAATAAAGATGAAATCAAACACAAATGAGAGATAAATGAGTATTGAATACAAAGAGCCAGTAAAGAGATACAAGCACAATAAACATCAAGAATTTATAGTGGTTCGGTGCAAATCTTGCACCTACATCCACTCTCCAAGTTCCTACTTGGGAATTCAATCCATTAAATAAATTTCAAAGTTACAACACGTCAGACAACTCCGACTCTTGCTATCCAAGCAAGAATACTTATTTCTTAAGTACAAGCCAACCTTCAATAATCTGATTCAAGATTCAGATCAACCCAACCAAGTTTTGAACCCCCCCAAAACTCAAAAATCCAAATATAATATGAAAAAAATAGGGTACAAAAAATTCAGCATAATATCCCCTAAATTAAACACAATAAATGTAATAGAAATATAATACTTAATGGGAAGAAGCTTTTGCTGAACACCCTCAATGAATTACACACTTGATTACAGCTGGAGAGTGGTTGGTGAAATGATTAAATGCTTCTTTTCCTCTCTTTAGGGCTTGTTTGAGCTTTTCTCGGATGTGAACTTGAATGCTTGTAAAACTTGTGATTTCTTACTTCAAGAGAGCACATATAATCACCATTTATACTTGAGAATATCTTAATATCAATTTAGAGTCATTGAGGAGTGTTTAATGCATATTAAATGCATCAAAAACAGGCTGAAAATTAGTCGTTACGAACTCACCCAAAATGGATCGTCCCACTATGACTGGGAAGTCCCATGGGATGCCTCATTTAACAAGTCTGAAAATCAGACTTTCTGTTTTGATCTCAGAGTCTCAGAGATTGTCCCAGGTGGGATATCCCATTGCGTGCCACAAGTCAAAATAGTGCATGTTGGCTACTCAATGAAAGGGATGACCCAGATGGGTCGCCTCATTTTGTTGCAATCTAATTTTTCATATATTTAAGATTCAAAACTTATCAGAACACTTCAAATACTCTCAAATGGATTCAAATCAATTGAACACGCTCAGAAGGCTTCAAAAACTTTCTAACTTGCAAAAACTTCAATTTTGATATACTTGATGAAGCTTTTCAAATCCAATCTTTTGGACTACCTGAAATATCACAAAAATATTTTTTAAAGACAAAAAATATATTAATAGTCCCCTCAAATGGTTTACGATCATCAAAATTAATTTTTGGAGCAACAATCTTTCTCTTTTTGATGATGACAAAATATTTGAGTGTTCATAAAATAAGTCCTTAAAGCTCAAGAAATTTAGGTTTGTGAAGTACTTGTAGGAATATGCCAAAGATAGAAAATTGTGAGATACATATTTTCAACAATTTTAATGTTTCAATTCATTTTATTGAAACTCATTTGTGAAGGTATCAAAATTTTTCTAAGGATTGTTCTTAGTCGGTTAAAATCCTTTCCGTTCTTGTATGAAATAAATAAAAATAATCATTTTGACCATTTTGAAAAAGATCTCCCCCTTTCTTATATAAAGAGTGTTCAATTTGTAAAATTTTTCTTATTGAAGCAGAGATGGTTCATAAAAAAATTTTATTCTTCTCTTTCTTATTTTTAATATTAGAGCAATAAATATGAAAGAAATATTTTTTTTTCTTTTTCTTGTTTTGATATCAAAGCAAGGATGAAATCAAGAATTAAAAGAGAAGAATTTGGAGTATTTTGTAAAATTAAAAATGAATATATCGAGATATTTTGGTATTCATGCAAAAATAAAATTATCAAAAATATCAAAGCACTCAAGAAAAATAGATGTATCAAAGTAATTTTTCAAATAGTATCAAAATGAATATAAAAATAGATGTATCAGAGTAAAAAATGGGCGTATCAGAGACATATCAGTGTAAAATACTATATCAGAGTAAAAAATTTAAAATTGCATTTAAATTTAAAAAATTTAGATAGACAATACACTACTTTCTCTCCTTTTTTGACATCATCAAAAAATAAACTAAAGGGAGTAAGATTTTTCATGGTTCTATGTCAAGTATCAGAGTAATAGTACATTCATTCAAGTATAACAGTCATTCATTCATTCATTCATCCAAGAAAAAAGAAGTGAGCCATGATAATAACCTTATTCATTAATTACAATAAAAAGAGAGGTTACAAGAGTTATAATATATGTCCATGAGCATAAAGCTCTCATACATCCAATCTACAAAATACAACTAAGTAACCTAATACAAAATGATGAAATCAGTGAGAATGGGCATCGAGCTCAAGATCAAGATTGGTGAAACATGATTAGCCTCGTCCTCGATCGAAAGGTCTGATCTGAGAAAAAAATATCGGAGGATGAAAAGCAATGGGCTGGACAAAGGCTGGCTCACTGGAGGCAGAGGGCCTAGACTGAAGCTGAGTCCTAATGGCATCAAGCTGGGACAAAATCCTCCTCACTGTAAGTCGGAACCCATCTAGATCAGTAGATACGAAGTCTCTGAAGTCTTTGATGTCTGTCCGAATCAGCTTCAGAGAAAAATGAAGCTGGCTGTGGAGTCTCTCTATCTCTCGAGCTAAATTATCCAGCTAAGGTGAAGTGGTAGTCAAAGTGCTTGCTCCTTCTGATAAAGAAACTAAAATCTGTCTGATCTCCCTCTCGATATCAAAAATATTGCCACTGAACCTGAGTAGGGAGCTCTCCACACTCTCCAGTCTAGTACTCAGATCAGACAAGAGCTCCATCAATGAAGATATGTGTGGCATGATAGAAAAATTCGAGGAAGGATCAGAGAAAGAACTCGATGGAGCCTGGTGATACTGCTGCTGCTGCTGCTGCTGCACCTGCTAGAAGATCTGCTCCTGATACTGCTGAAACTAGTGGAGCTGCTGAAGAATCTGATCCTGAAATACTGCTGCTGAACAGATAGAATGCCTGTCACTCTCTCAGCCAACAGCCCCATCTCATCCTCCCCCAAACTAAAAGATGGCATGGTATGGCTCGACAATGGGGTTACACTAACTGAGGGTCCTATCTCAGGCTCCGATATAGGGTGATCATCAGGGCTCTGCTTGGGCACAGGTGTGAAGAGGGACCCTTCCCCTCAGCAGGCTCCTCCTCCTCATCCTCCTCCTCCTCGACTGTAGCTCCTCGCCCTTTGGTCCAACGACCATCCACTCTGATAAATCCCATGTGTCAAAGGGAGTGGTCGTTGTAGGTGTTAGTGTTCAATAATCTGCAAACAACCTCTCCCTCAAAGCTCACTCTAGACTCCCTAAATATCACAGTAAGAGCCATACCATAGGATAAGAGAGCCTTGGATCTGTTCAAGGCCTTCCTCATGGCATCGATCATAAAAAATGATAGATTTAGGAGAGTTTCGGAGATTACATGGTGCATCAAACAAATGTCTCGACTAGTTATCAAATCATATCTTCCTTCGTTCCTCAGCCTCTAAGGACCTCACTGACTTTCTTCTCTGTGGCAATCGCATCTTGGGGGCCATTATCCCAAAGAGAGTAGGAGAATCGATCAAGAGGGTAGAGAGGGATGAGAGATGGATGGAAATGAAGAGGAGAAGAGGGTTTCGGGTTGATTGTCATGGATTTTGCAAGTTAGGGCTTGAGATTTTGATGGAGAGCAAGAGGGTATGCCGAGAGAGAGAGTTTGCTCTAGGGTTTGAGATGGAGATCCAAGATTTTGGATGGTTAACGGATGGATTTGTGGCCGGTGAAGAGTTAGAGGAAGAGTTTTGGTTTGAGACGAGAAGAAGAGGAAGAAGTATAGTAATTGAGTCGCCCCACTTAAATTTTAAGAAAGGAGTTTAAATGGATCGTTCCAATGAAATTCATTTGCCTGATCAATTAGGACATCTCACATGGGTCGTCCCATCCAGAAAAGGTTCAAACAATGAGAAAAAGATTTAAAAATAGAAAAAAATTTATGAGAAAAAATTTTAAATGGATCATATCAAGTTGAGATGATCATGAGAAGTCCAGATAAATTTTGGTATGATTTTTTATTGAATATTTCAATGAAAAAAATCTGAGAAGGTATCTGAATAGCACGATGATTTTTTAATTATCTTAAAAAAATCTTAAAAAAAGATAGATGGCTCCCAAAATTAAGATAATGAAGTCAAAAAATTTTAGAAGAATTTTGAGAGTGAAATTATGATTGAAGTTCAAGTAGAATGGTCTAAGATGCCCAATTTTCTTCTAATTTCATAAAATTTATTTTCATTTAGTGCTTTGGTGAAAATATCAGTTAGTTATTTTTCAGTGTTTATGTATTCAAGTGTTATATGATTATTTTGAACATGTTCTCTTATGAAATGATATCTAATTTCAATATGTTTTGACCTAGAGTGTTGGATTAGATTTCTGTTCAAATTGATGGCACTAGTATTATCACATCTTATGGGATGTTTTTAAGTTCAATACCAAAATCTATGAGTTATTGCTTAATCCATAGGATTTGAGCACAGCAACTTTCGGCTGTAATGTATTCGGCCTCGACCATAGACAATACTACCGAATTTTGCTTCTTGCTAAACCAAGAGATTAAGTTTACTCCAAGAAATTTACAGGTTCCACTAGTACTTTTTCTATCTAGTTTATATCCAGCAAAATCTGCATCTGAGTAACTTATTAAGTCAATAGAAGATTATTTTGAGAACCAAAGTCCTAGATTTTGTATTTCTTTTGAGTATCTAAAAATTCTCTTAACAGTATTTAAATGAGATTCTTAAGAATTTGACTGATATCTATCACACAAGCATACACTGAACATTATATCAGGTCTACTAGAAGTAAGATACAATAAAGAATCTATCATACCTCTATAGAGCTTTGAATCAATATTTTTACCATGCTCATCTTTTTCTAATTTACAAGAAGGGGTCATAGGTGTACTTATAATTTTTGAGCTCTCCATTTCAAATTTGTCTAATAGTTCTCTTGTGTACTTACTTTGGGTGATGGAGATCCCTTTCTTCATTTACTTAATCTGAAGTCCGAGAAAAAAGGTAAGTTCTTCCATCATGCTTATCTCGAACTCCTCCTGCATGAACTTGGCAAACTCTTGGCACAAATCTTTATTAGTAGACCCAAATATAATGTTATCAAATATATCTGTATAACTATAATTTTTTTATCTTTTTTTTTATAAATAGAGTTGTATCAACTTTTTCTCTTAAAAAACTATTTTCTAATAAAAACTTACTTAATCTTTCATACCAGGTCCTAGAAGCTTGTTTTAATCCATACAATACTTTGTTTAACTTAAATACATGATCTAAAAATTTATGACTTTCAAAATCTGGAGGTTATTCTATATATACTTCTTGAGCAATATAACCATTTAGAAAAGCACTCTTAACATCTATTTGAAATAATTTAAAGTTCATAAAACAAGCAAAAGCAAGTAGCATTCTTATGGCTTCAAGTCTAGTAACAGGAGCAAATATTTCATCAAATCAATTCTTTCTTATTGATTGTATCCTTTAGCAACTAATCTTACTTTATTTCTTATTATATTTCAATCTTCATCTAATTTATTCCTATATACCCATTTAGTTCCTATTATGGGGTGATTTTTAGGTCTAGCAACTAGTGTCCATATATTATTTCTTTGAAATTGATTTAGCTTTTCTTGCATGGTAATTATCCAGTTATGGTCTTTTTCAGCTTCATCTATTGTTTTAGGTTCTAGATGTGAAACAAAAGCTACATAATTACAGACATCTCTAAGTGAAGATCTAGTTCTTACTCCTTGTGTCGGATTATTAATTATTAATTTTTTCAGGTGATTGTGGATATACCTCCATTCTCTTGGAAGATTACCTGTGTCCTGAGATTGTTCTTGAATGTTCTGATCATTGATGCTTTCATCCTTATGTTTTTCATCCAATTGATCGTTGTTTCACTCAATTGAGTCATTAAGGGTGAGCTCTTTCATTCCATCTTCTATGATACCTGCATCATCAGCATCCTCTCTCTTCTTTAATGAAAGATCATTAGTTTCATCAAAAACTACATGAATTGACTCTTCCACTATTAGTGTTCTTTTATTAAATACTCTAAAGACTTTACTAGAAGTGGAATAGCCAAGAAAGATAGCTTCATCAGATTTAGCATCAAATTTATCTAAGCTATCTTTGCCATTATTCAAAATAAAACACCGACAATCAAAAGTATGAAAATAACCTATATTAGATTTTCTATCTTTCCATAATTCATAAGATATTTTTCTTAAAATAGGTCTAATTAAAGCACAATTTAAAATGTAATATGCTGTGTTAATTGCCTCTGCCCAAAAATATTTTAAGAGTTTGCATTCACATAGCATGGTACGGGCTATTTCTTCTAAGAATCTATTTTTTCTTTCAATAACTCTATTTTGTTGTAGTGTTCTAGGTGCTGAAAAGTTATAATCTATGCCCTTTTTCATCATAAAATTTTTCAAAATCTTTATTTCCAAATTCAATGCCATCATCACTTCATTGAAATAATTGGCAAACCTTTTTCATTCGAAATTTTTTGACAAAACTTAGAGAATGCTGAAAATACTTCATCCTTAGAAGCTAAAAATAAAATCCAAGTAAAACACAAAAAATTATCAATAATTACAAAATCATATCTTTTTTCTCCTAGACTAATTATCCTTGTAGGATCAAATAAATCCATATATAAGAGCTCTAAAGGTTTACAAGTTGAAACAATATTTTTAGATTTAAAGAAAACTCTTGTTTGTTTACCTAATTGACATGTATCACAAATTTTATCTTTATCAAAATTAATTTTTGATAAACCAAAAATCAAATCATTTTTAATGATTTTAGAAAGTGTGTGCATACTAATATGTGCTAGCCTACAGTGCCAAAACCAACTAGTCTCATTAATTTTTACATTCATGGCCACAAGATATTGCATATTTTGTAAAGATAGATTATCCAAATCAACCATGTATACATTACCATGCCTATGTCCAATGAATCTAGTGCTAACATCAGAGGGACTAGTTACAATGCACATAGATGATTCAAAAATTACTTTGTAATCTTTATCACATAATTGACTAATACTTAAAAAATTATGCTTAAGACCATCTACAAGTAATACATTTTCAATATAAATGGAGGGAGTGATACCAATATTATCAATACCGATGATCTTCCCTTTGCCATTATCTCCAAAGGTGACCATCCCTCCATTCTTGGCTTCCAATGTGATGAATTGAGATTCATCACCAGTCATATATCTTGAATATCCACTATCAAGATATCACTTTTATTTTGTTGCTTGGATTGCAAGACACACCTGCACACATGAAATCAAGTTTTAACCTTAGGTACCCAAGCTAACTTGGGTCCTTTGGGGTTAGTCACAATGGTTCCTTTTGGAACTCATATTTTCTTAATATTTCTATCATCAACTTTATTTGATAAATATGAATAAGCTTTATGCCCTACTTTGTCACATTTAAAATAAATAATATTTGACAATTTTCTTATAGATGCATTGATAAAAATATTTTTCAAAAATTTTTTTTTCTAAGAGTGTTATAACCAAGTCCGACTTTATCATATACAGCTTTTTGACTATCAATGATCATCTGAAGTTTGTTTGAACTTAATATAAATCTATCAACTATAGGTTTTAACTTGGTTACCTCTTTCTTTAGTTTTTGATTTTTTTTACAAGAGTTTCATTTTGGCTTGAAAATTCATCTTTTTCTTTTAATAAGGATTGATTCTTTAGTTCTAATTCTTTATTTTTGTTATCAACTTCTTCTTTTTCTTTAGCTAATACTTAATTTTTTAATTTTTAATTTTTAATTTTTATTCTTAATTCTTTTAGATCATCCAAAAGTTCATGAAAAGCTTCTAGCAGTTCATCATAAGTAAATTCATTTTGAGTTTCAGGAGATACCTCATTTTCATGTGCCATAAGGCATAGATTGGCTTCTTCATAAGATTTTTTATCTGTGGTGGAGTCATCACTATCGCTTCATGTAGCCATCGTAGCTTTTTTCTTCTTGAACTTCTTTTAATCTTTCTTGAGCTAGAGGCATTCTGATCTGAAGTGGTCTGGCTTCTTACACTCATAACAAATGATGGGTTGATCTTTTTCTTTTTCTTTAATCAGCTCCTCCTTAGTTGGTGGTCTTCTCTTGATCCCTTGTCTCTTTCTCCTCATTAAACATCTAAATTTTTTAGTGATCAGGGCCAAATCTTCATCTTCCTCGCTATTATCTAATTTTTCTGTGTCTTCTTCATGAGCTGTCGACTTGAGAGTGATAGTCTTCTTTCTTGTTTCCTCCTCAGAGTGTTGCTTCATGGTTAGTTCATTAGTCATAAGGGATCCAAGAAGCTCCTCCAATGGTAAAATATTTAAATCTTTGACTTCTTGGATTGCAATGACCTTTGCCTCCCACGATCTTGGTAAGGACCTGAGCACTTTTCTCACAAGATCATTATTAGAATAATATTTGTCAAGACTTTTTAAATCATTTATAATGTTAGTGAAATAGATAAATATTTGAGTTATTGAATCTTCAGGTTTCATTTTAAACAGTTCATAGTTGTGCACAAGCATATTTATCTTAGACTCTTTTACTTGGTTTGTGCCTTCATGTATGACTTCTAATCTATCCCAAATTTTTTTAACAGAATTGCCTATGAAATATGATTAAATTCATTTACATCTAAAGTATAATATAAAATATTCATGACTTTAGTATTGACCTGAGCTATTTTGTTATCAAATTCATCACATTCACCTTCCGACTTAGAGAGAGATACACCATCAATCAATTTAATGGGTGTGTGTGGTTCATTTACTATGATACTCTACATATTATAGTCAAGTGCTTGAATAAAAATTTTCATCCGAACTTTTCAATAGGTGTAATTTGATCTATTGAAAAGTGAAGGTCGGTTTGTAGATTGCCCCTCGACTAGTGATGTGCCAAATTGAGCTGCCATTGACCTTTGGCTCTTGATGGTTAAATCAAGCAAGGGTTAGAGCACTGTGCTCTGATACCACTTGTTGCTCAGATATGAAGCTCAAGAGGGAGGGTGAATTGAGTCTTTTTAAAATTTTCAAGATTAGTGCACTTAAATAATGTGCTAAGGTGTTGAGTAAAATGAGTTGATTTGTAATAAAGATGAAATCAAATATAAATAAGAGATAAACAAGTATTGAATATAAAGAACAAGTAAAGAGATGCAAGCATAACAAACACCAAGAATTTATAGTAGTTCAGTGCCAACCTTACACTTACATCCACTCTCCAAGTCTCTACTTGAAAATTCAATCCACTAAACAGATTTCTAAGTTACAACACGTCGGACAACTCCGACCCTTACTATCCAAGCAAGAATACTTATTTTTTGGGTACAAATCAATCCTCAATAATCTGATTCAAGGTTTAGATCAATCCAATCAAGGTTTGAACCCCCCCCAAAAAAACTCAAAAACTCAAATATAATATGAGAAAAATAAGGTACAAAAAATTTAGCACAATATCTCCTTAAATAAACATAATAAATGTAATAGAAATATAATACTTAAGGAAAAGAAACTTTTTCTAAATACCCTCAATGAATTGCACACTTTATTGCAGCTGGAGAGTAGTTGGTGAAGTGATTAAATGCTTCTTTTCCTCTCTTTAGGGCTTATTTGAGCTTTTCTCAGATGTGAACTTGAATGCTTGCAAAATTTATGATTTTTTATTTTAAAAGAGTATATATAATCATCATTTATACTTAAAAATATCTTAGTATCAGTTTAGAGCTGTTGGAGAGTATTTAATGTGTATTAAATGCATCAAAAATAGACTGAAAACTAGCCGTTATGAACTCATACAGAATGGATCGTCCCATATGGGTCATCCCACTGTGACTAGAAAGTCCCATGGGATGCCTTATTTGGCCAGTCTGAAAATCAGACTTTTTGTTTTGATCTCAGGGATCGTCCCAGATAGATCGTCCCACTGCATGCCACAAGTCAAAACAGTGTGTGCTGGCTACTCAATGAAAAGAGATGACCTAGATAGATTGCTTCATTTTGTTGCAATCCAATTTTTTATACATTTAAGGTTCAAAACTTATCAGAATACTTTCAAACGCTCTCAAATGACTTCAAATCAATTGGACACTCTCAGAAAGCTTTAAAAACTTCTCCAACTTATAGAAACTTCAATTTTGGTACACTTGATGAAGCTTTTTAAATCTAATCTTTTGGACTACCTGAAACATCATAAAAATATTCTTCAAAGATAAGAAACACATTAATAGTCCCTTCAAATGATTTGCGATCATCAAAATCAATTTTTGGAGCAACACTTTGGAAGGCTGACTGTAAGCCCATAGAGCAACGGATCCGTGATCACCTCAAGGGTTGGCAAGCCAGTGCTCTCTCCATGATGGGGAGGACTATCCTCGTGAGATCAGTCCTGAGCTCCATCCCGACCTATCTTCTAGTAAACAATATTATGCCATGTGCTTGTCTTAAAGGCCTAGCGCAGTAGTTCTAAAATTTTTTATTGGGTTTGAAGCAGGGCAATCAGGGGCTTCATCTGCTCTCCTATGAGGTAGTCTGTTGGCCCATGCATGATAGGGGCCTAGAGATCCAGTTCTTATTGGTTAGGAGGGAGACTATGATTGTCAGACATGCTAGAGATTCTTCATCCAATCTGATTGCTTATAGAGCAGGGTGATGAGGGCTCAATATGGGGTTTGGAGCTAGGGGTCTGAGATTTGAAGTGGTCATATTTGCTCCTTCATCTAAAAGGAGATCTACATCCACGCTCCTATGGTGATAGCTCATGTTAGATGGCAGATTGATGATGAAACTTCGATTGATGTTAGTCGAGATATGTGGCTTTCCAGTCTGCCCCTATCACAATGCCTGACCTATGTCAGCATGGAGGTGGACGATCATATGTGGGTCTGCGACTTGATTATGGCTGATGGCAGGAGTTGGAGGACTTATGATGTCATCCCTCTTTTTGGAGACTCATTGGCCAGTAGGATTCTTGCCATTCCACTTTCTGTCCATCGAAACCATAACTTAAGGGTGTGGGGCTAGTCTTGTTGCCCTAAGGTTCTTGCTAGGGACCTCGCTACGATGAGTAGGCCAGTACTGGAGAAGAGGATTGTGGCCGCTTGGATTTGGCATGTGATTGTCTACCTTAGGGTTAGACTTTTTCTCTGGAAGGTTATCTGGGATCAACTATCTACTCGGACACTTCTCAAAGACAGAGCAATGGAGCTTCCTATCACCTATCTGATCTGCGGACTGAAGGATGAGTCGATGAAGCATTGTTTGCTCCATTGCCCGAGGGCATGTCTGATTTGGAAATGATGGGGGGGCATATCTGAGGGCTCATAGTGGCCCATGGCTTTTGTCCTTTATAGATGCAGTCCATCAGAGTATGATTGAGGTGTCTCCTTGGGATACTAGACTTACATTGTCTGTCAAATTTGGCTATCTAGGAATAGCTTGGTTTTCGAAGCCAAGGTTGTGCCTATGCAGTGGGTGGTGGAGTGAGCTTGTTGCTTAGCTGAGGAGTACTACTGCCACTTTGATACTGCCACCATGTCCCTTGACACCACGAGTTCCTGGGACCCCTTGCTATGCTTGTAGCGACTTGGAGGACTCTTTTTATTTCCTGAGAGCCCCCATCCTTGGGGTTTGTCAAGGTCAACTTTGATAACAGTGCCAAGAATGGCAGGGATGGTGCGGCCTATATTATCCGGGGCTCAAACGTCAGGCTTTTGGGTATTGGGGGATCTCATATTTTCGACCCATTTATTCTTAGGGTGGAGCTCCATGTTGTTTGGGTAGGCATCATCTATGCGAGACATAAGCTGCGAGCTGAGAGAATCTTCATCGAGGATGACTTGGCCATATTCATTGGCTAGATTCGGAATAAGCCGAAGCACTTGGAAACCCATCCTCTACTTTGCGATATCTGGAGGTCTCTTCGTCACGCCACCACGTTGTCTGTCCGGTACATATTCTGGGAGGTGAACAGCACTGTGGATTGGGCTGCCTCTTTTATTGCCGAGCATATCGAAGATTGAACCTGGCGTGAAGGTGATAACTACCCTCAGGCCCTGCAAGATATTTTATACTCTAATTCTCTGGGCTGTACTTATATTAGAATGGTGTAATTGCCTGCTTGTATAAAAAAAAAAAAAAAAAAAAAAAGCTTCAGCCATCTAGTGCAAGTCCCCCATCCTCATCTAGGTCAGATCATTGCCATCATGTCCCAAGCTAGCTAGAGAGGTAGGCAACTTCTCCTCTTCTTCTTCAGCACTTGCTTAAGTCCAAAACCTGGAGGGAAAGAAAGTTATGGGCTGCTTTACTATAGTAACGGTTGATGCCATTTTAGTACATGCCGGAGAGTTTCTTTGCCGCCAAATTACCCATGCCATAGCTAGCTAGCTACCACCAACCAAGCATTTCTAGTCAAAGAATACTATTCTTGAATGTATGATATCAGATAAGATTAAAAGGCTTTTAGAGAGACAGAGCTCCTAATAGATAAAGAGAGATACACCACAAGGGCTCATTTGGTTCACATGAAGAATTTTTGCTCCCTAGAATATTTTTTTTTTGGACAGCTGATTTCTAAAAATATGATATTTTAAAAAGATAATTTTGATATATTTGATTGATCATAAGAAAGTGACATATTCTAAAATGACATATATTTGATTGAACATTTATTTTCTTGAGAAAACTATGTAAAATATTTATTACATCCTCAATTAAAAAAAAAAATATCTCATTTTATACATTATCATTGTACATAAATCATATTAGCAACTATATAATAAAGTTCACTTTGTCACGTTGCTAAGGTGTTACATAAGGAAGTTATAATCAATGAAACTTCAGCGTCACAAACTTCAAGTACGTCTCTGTAAACCTCATGAGTCTGTCCCATTTCCGTGAGTTCCTCATGATATATTAGGTTTCTATCCTTCGAGTTTTTCCATTTACAAACTTGGCCTATTATGGCTCATAAGCCCCAATGCTATATCCAGCATATTCTGGCAGATACCAGCCATTACAAGGCAGCACTCTACTTTAACCAACGAGTGATAAGAAATATGACATACCCTTCAAAACCAGGGTTTGTTGGATAATAAACATTCTTTAGCCCTAATCTCTTGCAGCCATAGCACTTCTCTCACCAATGCAAGCAACATAGTTGTCCCAATCTTCCAATTTCGTGATGATATTAATCCAGGCTCTATTTCAAATAATAGTCAATCAACTCATTAGCAATAAAGGTAATATAGGAATACCATTTTGAGTAGAGAAAAGGAAATAAAAGAAAATAAAACACAAAGATAATGGCAGACTAGAAGATCAACATCATAGGAAAACACGCGCGCACTCACACACAAAAAGTGAAGTTCTACCATATCATGGACAAATGAAATATCTTATGAATTTAGGATAAATCAAGTAGATGAAGTGTTTAGATGATCAAGGATTAGATTTGCTACCCTTAATCATCTTGTTTGCAATCAATTGGGATAATCAGCAAAGAACATGGTCATCAATCAAATGTACTCCAGGTACTAGGAGGTGCCAAAGCACTAAATACATTGTAACCTGAAAGTGAATACGATGAGAAGATGCAATTGTTAAATTACCGCAAAAGGAGAGGCTACTACAACACTTGGAACAGAAAGAACTTGTTTTAGAATCATCTCATCTACATCTTGAATAGCTACCTGATAAGTATAGAGAAAACAAAATGATTATGTTTATTGGTCAAGCACATATTACTTAAATCTTGTTACTGGTCACTTCAGTTAACATCACTCAGGTTATTGCAAATAATATCAAGTACTAAATGAAATGATTACTTGGAAAGAAGAAAAGACCGGCAAATTAGAAATAATCAAGGTAGTTGGATTACAAGATCTCAAAACATGCAGCTACATCAATGGAAGGTGCTGCAGAAATCCAAAGGAAGTATCAATGATGAACTAAAAAAAGGAAGCGTCAATAAGGCAGTTCTCAAGTGGGGTTGCTGCAGAAATCCAAGACCGAGCAACCAGCAGGCTGCATCATAACCTGTCAAAATTGGGACTTGGGAGAGCACGAAATACTCATTAAATACCATTCAAATGCCATGGTATTCCACTGGTAAACTTTACCTATAAATTGTCATCCATACAAGTAACCACCCAAATCATGAAGATAGTGAGCAATAATAATTCATGAAGAGGACATTAATAACAATGTTATCCATGCAAGTAACCATCCAAATCCATACAAATAACCACCTTGCATCTTGTGAAACAAGAAACAACAATTAGCATCCAAAACATAAACTTGTATTTGATCCAAAAGTGGTGTTTACATCCACAACCTACACCAAAAAGTACCCAATACATAATGTCCAAAAAAGATACACAAAGCCTATAACAACTTAGTTACATCCCACTTTGAAAGTTTGACAAGCAAAGGGTTAGAACATATGCCCTTCTATAGTCCTCTGGAAGACTAAAAAAATAATTGGTCTCCAATGGATCTATAGCAATTTTTTTGCCCATCCTAAGAATCTCATATTGAGAGAGATCCTGCACCATCATCATCTCAAACACCACTGCCATTCTTCTATCTACAACCTCATTATGCTTAAAACATGAAGCCAATTTGCCAATATGGTCCCCAATAGTTACCATTAGGTTTTCTAGCTTAAACATCTTAGAAGTAAGCTTTCTCACTATCTCAAGTGCCTCATGCATAGCTTTCTTAGTTTTGGTTGGCCGACTTACACCTACAGCTTCAGTATTAGAAGCCATTTGGAAAGTGTACATGGTGAAATTCTGACTATGAAAATTGCTCCTCATCTTAACTCTCATTGATAGTTCGTAATGTGTGCAGATATTGTTGCTCCTCCATCTCTATTTCTTTAATAGCATCTATAAGTACTTCTACTCCCATCCCAGTAGCACGATCCCTCTTAAAGACATTGGTTAGGTCCCCAAAGCGAGGGAAAGGCTTGTTCCTCATACTTGAGTATTTGGTTGACCCTGCATTTAAAAAAAAGGCAACACAAACATATAAGAAAGGTTTCAAAGAAAAATGAATAGATTTTATAATGCCAATTTATTTTACCCATTCCTTGGAGGTACTCTCCTCACTGGTCATGCACTTGTTGATTTCATCTCATCCAAATCCATTGCAATTAGGTCTCAACATCTCTGCAATAGCATTGTTTGGCCTGAGACTCAATTTCGGATGTGGCTTATAGTCCACACCCAAGAAACTTCTCCTACATTAGCTGAAGGATGTCGCATATCTGGGGACATGCATACAAAAATCAGAGTATGCAGATTTTTAACTTTTAAAGATCTGAACACAGCAGAATAAAAATCTGATCTAGATTAAACAATTTAATCTATCTAACATGCATGATGTAGATCTAATCTACATACAATAGAATCGATCACATGCTTTTAAGATATTAAAATTGTCATGCTCCAAATCCGGGATATAACATGGCCATGCTACCGAGGGATGGGCCTGCGATAACACGAAGCCAAAATTCATCTTCTTAAATATAATAATAGGTGCATCATAAATAAATATAATAATAAAGTTCAATTCAAATATTTAATTAAACCAAAACTGGTTCAGAGCATCTAAATCCAAAGATAAAATAATCCAAACCTCAAAATTCATAAACATAAACTGGATTCCTAGTATAAAATTGTCAAGCTTGCTTTGCCAATCTCCAAGCCTGGATTCTCTTTTTATCGATCCTAGCCTTATTTCTCTATACATGAAAAAGAAAATAAAAAGAATATGAGCTTCGCTAGCTCAGTAAGTAGACTTCTGCTTCCTTATTGGATCAAGCATAAAATTTCTTATGATAATACATCATTTCACAAATAATAATTATTGTGAAAATAAATATTTCATAGAGCATGTAATAAAACAAGTTTTAAACTCATCATGCATGCATAAATCATGTATATTTTACAATCATGAATCATAAATCATAAATCATTTTTGTCATGTATTCGTGTCATATTTCAAAAAAATTGCTCACAGATATTCGTGCTAAGGTCACTATTATACCCATGACAGGGCCATATTTTTTAATCGACAGAGTTCTTAATTCATATGCCAACTTTATACCCACTGGCAGGGCCATGTTTCATGTGGATGCTAGTTTCGGATATCGACCTTCCCAAAGGAATTCGTTCATAGCTATCTGAGAGCCTTTGAAATCTTTGTATCTTTTTCTTAAAACATATATATACATAGATAGAAAATAATAAAATCTCATGCTTCATAATCATGCAACTTTTTATAAAATACATTCATGCAATCAATGCTTGTAATAAAATATGCTTTTTCATATCATATATGCTGATCCTTATTTTACGAAAAATATGACTTCATCAATAAGAGATCTTATGCATGAAAATTATGAAGATTTAAAAATAAATAAAGAGCGTAAGATCTACATACCTCGATCATCCTAGACCTTTTAATCTTTCTTAAATGAATCAGACAGTCTTATTTAAAATATTAAATCATCATTAAATTTTATTTCATATATAAAATTACATAATATAAGAAGATGACCAACTTGATGATCAATCTAATAAATCTCTCCTTTCGGCTCTAAATCGATTTACGATCATAGGTCCCTAGGAGTGAAGAAGATAGCCTAATAGAAGATCCATAGGGCTTCTTAGAGAGAGAAAATTTTTAGAGAGAGAAAGTCCAATTCTAGAGAGAGAAAAAAATGGTTTAGACTTAATCATAAGTATTTATTTTATTTTTTTATTATTTTTTTCTTTTCTTTTTCTTTTCTTTTCTTTTTTTTTTCTTTTTCTTTTCTTTTCTTTTTCCCGTGGCCTTCTTTGGCCGAAACCGGGGACCTTAAGGTCCTTTGCCTTTGATCGATCGATCACAGTCGTACCTCACCCGACGGTGGTCGGCGGCAAGGGGCGACCCTCCCGAGTCAGAGAGGCCAAAGCCGGCGGTCGGCGGTGACCATCAGTGCCAGAAATCAGGGGAAAGGGAGAGGCCGAACAGAGCTTCCTTTTTTGATGAAATCCGACGACTCCTGTCACCGACAGTCGTGCCTACAGTCATGGGAAAGAAGGGAGAGAAGAGAGGAAGAGGAAGAAGGACTTACCTCAGCCTCCGATGACCCCCACCGACGAGAAATCACGACGAGCACGGGTCGACGGGTCGCGGCTTCAATCGAGAAAATCAGAGAGGAACACCGATGATCGTCGGTGATTGCTATGTCTTCTCTTAGAGGAGAGGAGGGGGGTTCTTATAGGGCTCATCCTAGGGTCCTTCAATGGCCCTAGGACTTCGATTCCAATCAAAATCGGAGAAGGAGAAAACTCTGATCGGAAGTCTTCTTCCCCTTTTTTTTTTCTCGGTGGGCTTAGTAGGCTTTAGGCCCAACGGGCTGGGTTATCACATCCTACCCTCCTAAAAAAAAAATTCATCTTCAAAATTTAACGTACCTTTATTTTCAAACAAGTGTGGATATCTCATCTTCATATCATCTTCAAACTCTCAAGTAGCCTCTCTCTCTTCATGATTACTCCAATGAATCTTCCCATATGGAATGATGCACCATCTTAGAACTTACTTTTTTCGATCAATAATTCTGAGAAAAAATTCTTCATAGGTTAAGTCTTCATGAACTTACAATGGCTCATACTTTATCACATTATTTAGATCAGGTACAAACTTTCTCAGTAATGAAACATGAAAGACATTGTGCACTTTGGATAAATCTAATGGTAAAGTTAGTTCATAAGCAACATCTCCTACTCGATTTAAAATTTTAAAAGGTCCAATATATCGCGGACTCAACTTGCCATGTCTCCCAAATCTCATGACACCCTTAGTAGGTGATACTTTTAGAAAAACATGCTCACCAACCTAAAATTCTAATTCTCTTCTTTTTCTATCTGTCCAACGCTTCTGTCTATCCTGTGCTGCCTTGAGTCTTCTCTTGATCAGATAAATTTTGTCTCTAGCATCTTAAACTAACTCGGGACCTATTAATTTTTTTTCACCCACTTCATCCCAATATAGAGGAGATCTACACTTTCTTCCATATAGGGCTTCATAGGGTGCCATCCGGATACTAGAATGAAAACTGTTATTATATGCAAATTCAATCAGTGTCACACGATTATCCCAATATCCTCCGAAATCGAAAGTACAAGCTCTTAACATATCCTCAAGAGTTTGAATTGTTCTTTCAGATTGGCCATTGGTCTGGGGATGGAAAGTAATACTAAGCCTCAATTCTATCCCCAAAGCATCTTGAAAACTTTTTCAAAATCTAGATACGAATCGTGGATCCCGATCAGACACAATACTTATTGAAACACCTTGCAGACGTACAATTTTATCAATATACATCCGGGCTAACTTATCAAGTGGAGTACCAACTCGAAAAGGTAGAAAATGAGCTGATTTAGTAAGCCGATCAACAATCACCCACACTGCATCATTTTTTCTTGCTGTCCTTGAAAATCCTATAACAAAATCCATCGTGATATGTTTCTATTTCTATTATGGTATCTTTAATGGTTTTAGCAAACCAGCAAGTCTTTGATGTTCGGCTTTCACTTGCTGGCATACCAAGCATTGAGATATAAATCGAGCTATCTCCTGCTTCATTCTATTCCATCAGAAATATTATTTTAATTCTCTATACATCTTTGTACTACCGAAATGAAAGGAGAAACGAGATTTATGGGCTTCTTTCAAAATTTTCTTCTTTAGTTCAGGATCTCCTGATATACATAATCTGTTCCCAAAATAAAGAGTTCCATCTGTGTGTAGCCTAAGCTCAGTTCGTAACCCTTTCTCCATGTCCTTCTTAAACTGAAACAAACGAATATCATTCTATTGGGTCGTTTTTATCTGTTCGATCAATGCTGGTTGTACCATTAAATTGGCTAACACATTCTTAACATCGGTACAAGTCACTTCAATTTGTAAATCTTCAAGATCCCTCAGAATTTGTTGCTGAAAGGGTAGCAGAGTCATCACATTTGCTGAAGACTTCCTACTAAGTGCATCTGCCACCATATTGGCTTTTTTAGGATGATATTTAATATTTAGATCATAATCTTTTACTAGTTCAAGCCACCTTCTTTGCCTCATATTCAACTCTTTTTGAGTAAATAAGTATTTTAAGCTTTTATGATTAGTAAAGATTTCACAAGATTCTCTATATAAATAATGTCACCAAATCTTTAAAGCAAAAATAATAGCTGCTCACTCCAAATCATGTGTCGGATAATTTTGCTCATAGATTTTTAGTTATCAAAAAGCATAAGCTATGACCTTATCGTTCTGCATCAATACACAACCTAATCCCTTATTGGAAGCATCACTATAAATGACAAATCCTCCATTACTAGATGGTAAAGTAAGAACTGGGACAGATATCAATCGTTGCTTCAGATCTTGAAAACTCTGCTCACATTCACTACTCCATTCAAATTTTATTCGTTTCTGAGTTAAGCGGGTTAGAGAAATTGCAATTTGAGAAAATCTCTTGACGAATCTTCTATAATAACCAGCCAAGCCTAAAAAGCTTCTAACTTCCATCACATTAGTCAGACGAGGCCAATTCACCATGGCTTCTATCTTCTTTGGATCGACTGAGATTTCTTTCTTAGATATTACATGACCGAGGAAGACAACACTATCCAACTAGAACTCACACTTGCTAAGCTTGACGAAGAGCTTCTCTTCTCTCAAGGTCTGAAACACAATCCTTAAATGTCTCTCATGTTCCTCTATATGTTTAGAATAAACTAGAATATTATCAATAAAAACAACAACGAATTGATCTAGATATGGCTTGAAAATTCTGTTTATCATATCCATAAAAGCAGCCGGTGCATTGGTTAGTCCAAAAAGCATTACTAAAAATTCATAATGGCCATACCTGGTTCTAAATGCAGTCTTAGGTACATCTTTATCTCTAATTCTTAGTTGATAATAGGCTGATCGTAAGTCAATTTTGGAGAAAATTTGTGTACCCTGAAGTTGATCAAATAAGTCATCTATCCGAGAAAGAGGATATTTATTCTTTATGGTTACCTTGTTCAACTCCCGATAGTCAATGCATAAACGCATGCTCCCATCTTTTTTTTTCATAAATAACACAGGAGCTCCCCAGGGTGATGTACTTGGTCGGATAAACTTTTTATTCAAAAGTTCATGCAGTTGATCCTTTAATTCTCATAATTCTACGGGAGCCATCCGATAAAGAGGTTTTGATATAGGTCTGGTCCCTGGTGTGATATCAATTTTAAATTTAACCTCATGATCTGGAGGTAGTCTGGGTAGTTCATCTGAGAAAATATCAAAAAATTCTTTGACAATTGGAATATCATCCAATTTTATCTTTTCCTTCTCGACGTCCACTACATGGGCCAAAAATGCTTTGCATCCTTTCCTCAAAGCTTTTCTTGCATTCATGATTGAGATAATACTCAAACATTATTTGGGTTCCGTATTATGATCTTCATCTTGAAAGAAGAATTACAGTTCATCCAGAATTTAAAATATCACTCTTTTTCTAAAACAATCAATATGAGTATGGTACGAAGATAACCAGTTTATCTCAAGAATAATGTCAAAATCATGCATATTTAACTGAATCAAATCTGCTGCTAATTCTTTTTCTTCTATTTGGATTATGCAATTCTTAAAAATAATATTAGCAACAACAATATTTTTAAAAGGTATGCTAACATATAATGGTTCATTTAGTTTTTCAGGCACATAATTCAAAGAAGTAGCAAACTTGAGAGATATAAAAGAGTGAGAAGAGCCGGAATCGAATAGCACACGAGCATGAATAGAATTGACTGGGATAGTACCTATCACCACTTGATCACTTGCATTGGCCTCCTGTTGGTTTAAAGCAAACACTCGTGCATTTCCTTTCTATTTTTGATCGACTGGTTTGTTAGGTCTAGAGTCATCTTTTTTCTTATTTGGGCAATCATGAGCCATATGTCCTTTCTCGCCACATAAGAAGCATGCTCCTATCCTCCTGAGATGAGGTCCATTATGATTTTTTCCACAATAGGAGCAGGATATAGATTCTTTCTTCTTATCAGAGTTATTATTTTTAAAATTTTTCTGCTGATCCTTTAGATTTCCTACTGATCTAGGTCTCTTCCTAGCTCCTCTTTCTAGATCTGCTCTTTTCAATTCAGACTCCACTTTCGAAGCTCGCTCCAGTACGTCCTTGTAGTTATTTAAAATATGAGAAGACAGACGAAACCAAAATTTATATCTTAGACCTTGTTCGAATCTGTTAGCTTTACTCCTTACGAACTCCATAAGCTGGGGGCAGAAGCAGCCTAGCTCATTAAATTTGTTAGCATATTCTAACACTGTCATATCATCCTTTTGCTTTAAGGCTAGAAACTCATTTTCTTTTACCAATCTCATTGTCCCGGGGAAGTACTGATCATAACATATCTCTTTGAACTCTTCCCAAGTGAGCTGATCATCATTATTCCCATAGGCAGCTTTTATTGCAGTCCACCAAAACTTAGCATTCCCTTTTAACATAGGAACGGCTAATCTGACCTTCACATTCTTAGAATATTGCAGGGCATCAAACATCTTCTCCATCTCTCGAATCCATGTCTCTATTGCCATAGGATAAGATCCCCCTCAAATAGAGGTGGGTTGAGCCTTCTGAATCTCTCGTAGTATGACTCCATAGATAATATAGGTCGAAGAGCAGTTTGTGCCTATTGCTGGATAAGCTGAACCATCACTTGACATACACCAGCAATATCCACCTGAGTGGCCGGTGCGTCAGGAGCCCACTCAACTGGTTGATTGGCAGCTCCCCGCAACATCAATCTTGCTCCTCTTGTCCTAGCAGCCATATTTGCCAAGGTCTCGTCCTCCCTGTTGCTCATCGCTTCCTAGTCAAATACTAATATCATTACATTTTTTTTAATAACAGAGCTATAGTACAGTTAATAATTTAAGTCAGAGTCTAACTATACGTAACCTAACTACCCACTATTAGGTTTTAAGTTCTACCCATGATTAAACCTATCGCTCTGATACCATAAAATATCACGTCCCAAATCCGAGACATAACATGCCATGCTACCGAGGGACAGGCCCGCGATAACACGAAGCCAAATTCATCTTCTTAATATAATAATAGGTGCATCATAAATAAATATAATAATAAAGTTTAATTCAAATATTTAATTAAACCAAAACTAGTTCAAAGCATCTAAATCCAAAGATAAAATAATCCAAGCCTCAAAATTCATAAACATAAATTGGATTCCTAGTATAAAATTTCAAGTTTGCTTTGCCGATCCCAAAGTCTGGATTCTTTTTTTACCAGTCCTAGCCTTATTTCTCTGTACATGAAAAAAAATAAAAAAGAATATGAGCTTCACTTAGCTCAATAAGTAGACTTTCACTTTCTTACCGGATCAAGCATAAAATTTCTTATGATAATGCATCATTTCGCAAATAATAATTAATTGTGAAAATAAATATTTCATAGAGCATGTAATAAAATAAGTTATATAAGCTCATCATACATGCATAAATCATGTATATTTCACAATCATGAATCATAAATTATTTTTGTCATTATCCGTATCATGTTTTCAAAAAAATTGCTCACATATTTCGTGCTAAAGATCACTATTATACCCGTGACAGGGTCATGTTTTTAATCGACAGAGTTTTAATTCATGTGCCAACTTTATACCCATCTTGGCAGGGTCATGTTTCGTATGGATGCTAGCTCCGGATGTCGACCTTCCCGAAGGGATTCGTTTCATAGCTATCTGAGAACCTTTGAAATCTTTGTATCTTTTCTTAATATAATATATACATAAATGAAAATATAATAAAATCTCA
>NC_025998.2:31506120-31608703 GCF_000442705.2 Elaeis guineensis
AGTGAAGAGAAGATAGCCTAATAGAAGATCCATAGGGCTTCTTAGAGAGAAAAATTTTTAGAGAGAGAAAGTCCAATTCTAGAGAGAAAAAAATGGTTTAGACTTAATCATAAGTATTTATTTTATTTTTTTATTATTTTTTCTTTTCTTTTTCTTTTCTTTTCTTTTTTTTTTCTTTTCTTTTCTTTTCTTTTCCCGTGGCCTTCTTTGGCCGAAACAGGGGACCTAGAGGTCCTTGCCTTTGACCGATCGATCACGTACCTCCCGACGGTGGCCGGCGGCAAGGGCGACCCTTCCGAGTTCGGAGAGGCCAAGCCGCGGTCGGTGGTGACCGTCGGTGCCAAAAATCAGGAAAGGGAGAGGCCGAACAGAGCTTCCTTTTTTGATGAAATCCGACGACTCCTGTCACCGACAGTCGTGCCTACAGTCATGGAAAGAAGGGAGAGAAGAGAGGAAGAGGAAGAAGGACTTACCTCAGCCTCCGATGACCCCCACCGACGAGAAATCACGACGAGCACGGGTCGACGGGTCGCGGCTTCAATCGAGAAAATCAGAGAGGAACACCGATGATCGTCGGTGATTGCTATGTCTTCTCTTAGAGGAGAGGAGGGGGTTCTTATAGGGCTCATCCTAGGGTCCTTCAATGGCCCTAGGACTTCGATTCCAATCAAAATCGGAGAAGGAGAAAACTCTGATCGGAAGTCTTCTTCCCCTTTTTTTTTTCTCGGTGGCTTAGTAGGCTTTAGGCCCAACGGGCTGGGTTATCACATCCTACCCTCCTAAAAAAAAAATTCATCTTCAAAATTTAACGTACCTTTATTTTCAAACAAGTGTGGATATCTCATCTTCATATCATCTTCAAACTCTCAAGTAGCCTCTCTCTCTTCATGATTACTCCAAGAATCTTCCCATATGGAATGATGCACCATCTTAGAACTTACTTTTTTCGATCAATAATTCTGAGAAAAATTCTTCATAGGTTAAGTCTTCATGAACTTACAATGGCTCATACTTTATCACATTATTTAGATCAGGTACAAACTTTCTCAGTAATGAAACATGAAAGACATTGTGCACTTTGGATAAATCTAATGGTAAAGTAGTTCATAAGCAACATCTCCTACTCGATTTAAAATTTTAAAAGGTCCAATATATCGCGGACTCAACTTGCCATGTCTCCCAAATCTCATGACACCCTTAGTAGGTGATACTTTTAGAAAAACATGCTCACCAACCTAAAATTCTAATTCTCTTCTTTTTCTATCTGTCCAACGCTTCTGTCTATCCTGTGCTGCCTTGAGTCTTCTCTTGATCAGATAAATTTTGTCTCTAGCATCTTAAACTAACTCGGGACCTATTAATTTTTTTTCACCCACTTCATCCCAATATAGAGGAGATCTACACTTTCTTCCATATAGGGCTTCATAGGGTGCCATCCGGATACTAGAATGAAAACTGTTATTATATGCAAATTCAATCAGTGTCACACGATTATCCCAATATCCTCCGAAATCGAAAGTACAAGCTCTTAACATATCCTCAAGAGTTTGAATTGTTCTTTCAGATTGGCCATTGGTCTGGGGATGGAAAGTAATACTAAGCCTCAATTCTATCCCCAAAGCATCTTGAAAACTTTTTCAAAATCTAGATACGAATCGTGGATCCCGATCAGACACAATACTTATTGAAACACCTTGCAGACGTACAATTTTATCAATATACATCCGGGCTAACTTATCAAGTGGAGTACCAACTCGAAAAGGTAGAAAATGAGCTGATTTAGTAAGCCGATCAACAATCACCCACACTGCATCATTTTTTCTTGCTGTCCTTGAAAATCCTATAACAAAATCCATCGTGATATGTTTCTATTTCTATTATGGTATCTTTAATGGTTTTAGCAAACCAGCAAGTCTTTGATGTTCGGCTTTCACTTGCTGGCATACCAAGCATTGAGATATAAATCGAGCTATCTCCTGCTTCATTCTATTCCATCAGAAATATTATTTTAATTCTCTATACATCTTTGTACTACCGAAATGAAAGGAGAAACGAGATTTATGGGCTTCTTTCAAAATTTTCTTCTTTAGTTCAGGATCTCCTGATATACATAATCTGTTCCCAAAATAAAGAGTTCCATCTGTGTGTAGCCTAAGCTCAGTTCGTAACCCTTTCTCCATGTCCTTCTTAAACTGAAACAAACGAATATCATTCTATTGGGTCGTTTTTATCTGTTCGATCAATGCTGGTTGTACCATTAAATTGGCTAACACATTCTTAACATCGGTACAAGTCACTTCAATTTGTAAATCTTCAAGATCCCTCAGAATTTGTTGCTGAAAGGGTAGCAGAGTCATCACATTTGCTGAAGACTTCCTACTAAGTGCATCTGCCACCATATTGGCTTTTTTAGGATGATATTTAATATTTAGATCATAATCTTTTACTAGTTCAAGCCACCTTCTTTGCCTCATATTCAACTCTTTTTGAGTAAATAAGTATTTTAAGCTTTTATGATTAGTAAAGATTTCACAAGATTCTCTATATAAATAATGTCACCAAATCTTTAAAGCAAAAATAATAGCTGCTCACTCCAAATCATGTGTCGGATAATTTTGCTCATAGATTTTTAGTTATCAAAAAGCATAAGCTATGACCTTATCGTTCTGCATCAATACACAACCTAATCCCTTATTGGAAGCATCACTATAAATGACAAATCCTCCATTACTAGATGGTAAAGTAAGAACTGGGACAGATATCAATCGTTGCTTCAGATCTTGAAAACTCTGCTCACATTCACTACTCCATTCAAATTTTATTCGTTTCTGAGTTAAGCGGGTTAGAGAAATTGCAATTTGAGAAAATCTCTTGACGAATCTTCTATAATAACCAGCCAAGCCTAAAAAGCTTCTAACTTCCATCACATTAGTCAGACGAGGCCAATTCACCATGGCTTCTATCTTCTTTGGATCGACTGAGATTTCTTTCTTAGATATTACATGACCGAGGAAGACAACACTATCCAACTAGAACTCACACTTGCTAAGCTTGACGAAGAGCTTCTCTTCTCTCAAGGTCTGAAACACAATCCTTAAATGTCTCTCATGTTCCTCTATATGTTTAGAATAAACTAGAATATTATCAATAAAAACAACAACGAATTGATCTAGATATGGCTTGAAAATTCTGTTTATCATATCCATAAAAGCAGCCGGTGCATTGGTTAGTCCAAAAAGCATTACTAAAAATTCATAATGGCCATACCTGGTTCTAAATGCAGTCTTAGGTACATCTTTATCTCTAATTCTTAGTTGATAATAGGCTGATCGTAAGTCAATTTTGGAGAAAATTTGTGTACCCTGAAGTTGATCAAATAAGTCATCTATCCGAGAAAGAGGATATTTATTCTTTATGGTTACCTTGTTCAACTCCCGATAGTCAATGCATAAACGCATGCTCCCATCTTTTTTTTTCATAAATAACACAGGAGCTCCCCAGGGTGATGTACTTGGTCGGATAAACTTTTTATTCAAAAGTTCATGCAGTTGATCCTTTAATTCTCATAATTCTACGGGAGCCATCCGATAAAGAGGTTTTGATATAGGTCTGGTCCCTGGTGTGATATCAATTTTAAATTTAACCTCATGATCTGGAGGTAGTCTGGGTAGTTCATCTGAGAAAATATCAAAAAATTCTTTGACAATTGGAATATCATCCAATTTTATCTTTTCCTTCTCGACGTCCACTACATGGGCCAAAAATGCTTTGCATCCTTTCCTCAAAGCTTTTCTTGCATTCATGATTGAGATAATACTCAAACATTATTTGGGTTCCGTATTATGATCTTCATCTTGAAAGAAGAATTACAGTTCATCCAGAATTTAAAATATCACTCTTTTTCTAAAACAATCAATATGAGTATGGTACGAAGATAACCAGTTTATCTCAAGAATAATGTCAAAATCATGCATATTTAACTGAATCAAATCTGCTGCTAATTCTTTTTCTTCTATTTGGATTATGCAATTCTTAAAAATAATATTAGCAACAACAATATTTTTAAAAGGTATGCTAACATATAATGGTTCATTTAGTTTTTCAGGCACATAATTCAAAGAAGTAGCAAACTTGAGAGATATAAAAGAGTGAGAAGAGCCGGAATCGAATAGCACACGAGCATGAATAGAATTGACTGGGATAGTACCTATCACCACTTGATCACTTGCATTGGCCTCCTGTTGGTTTAAAGCAAACACTCGTGCATTTCCTTTCTATTTTTGATCGACTGGTTTGTTAGGTCTAGAGTCATCTTTTTTCTTATTTGGGCAATCATGAGCCATATGTCCTTTCTCGCCACATAAGAAGCATGCTCCTATCCTCCTGAGATGAGGTCCATTATGATTTTTTCCACAATAGGAGCAGGATATAGATTCTTTCTTCTTATCAGAGTTATTATTTTTAAAATTTTTCTGCTGATCCTTTAGATTTCCTACTGATCTAGGTCTCTTCCTAGCTCCTCTTTCTAGATCTGCTCTTTTCAATTCAGACTCCACTTTCGAAGCTCGCTCCAGTACGTCCTTGTAGTTATTTAAAATATGAGAAGACAGACGAAACCAAAATTTATATCTTAGACCTTGTTCGAATCTGTTAGCTTTACTCCTTACGAACTCCATAAGCTGGGGGCAGAAGCAGCCTAGCTCATTAAATTTGTTAGCATATTCTAACACTGTCATATCATCCTTTTGCTTTAAGGCTAGAAACTCATTTTCTTTTACCAATCTCATTGTCCCGGGGAAGTACTGATCATAACATATCTCTTTGAACTCTTCCCAAGTGAGCTGATCATCATTATTCCCATAGGCAGCTTTTATTGCAGTCCACCAAAACTTAGCATTCCCTTTTAACATAGGAACGGCTAATCTGACCTTCACATTCTTAGAATATTGCAGGGCATCAAACATCTTCTCCATCTCTCGAATCCATGTCTCTATTGCCATAGGATAAGATCCCCCCTCAAATAGAGGTGGGTTGAGCCTTCTGAATCTCTCGTAGTATGACTCCATAGATAATATAGGTCGAAGAGCAGTTTGTGCCTATTGCTGGATAAGCTGAACCATCACTTGACATACACCAGCAATATCCACCTGAGTGGCCGGTGCGTCAGGAGCCCACTCAACTGGTTGATTGGCAGCTCCCCGCAACATCAATCTTGCTCCTCTTGTCCTAGCAGCCATATTTGCCAAGGTCTCGTCCTCCCTGTTGCTCATCGCTTCCTAGTCAAATACTAATATCATTACATTTTTTTTAATAACAGAGCTATAGTACAGTTAATAATTTAAGTCAGAGTCTAACTATACGTAACCTAACTACCCACTATTAGGTTTTAAGTTCTACCCATGATTAAACCTATCGCTCTGATACCATAAAATATCACGTCCCAAATCCGAGACATAACATGGCCATGCTACCGAGGGACAGGCCCGCGATAACACGAAGCCAAAATTCATCTTCTTAAATATAATAATAGGTGCATCATAAATAAATATAATAATAAAGTTTAATTCAAATATTTAATTAAACCAAAACTAGTTCAAAGCATCTAAATCCAAAGATAAAATAATCCAAGCCTCAAAATTCATAAACATAAATTGGATTCCTAGTATAAAATTTTCAAGTTTGCTTTGCCGATCCCCAAGTCTGGATTCTTTTTTTACCAGTCCTAGCCTTATTTCTCTGTACATGAAAAAAAATAAAAAGAATATGAGCTTCACTAGCTCAATAAGTAGACTTTCACTTTCTTACCGGATCAAGCATAAAATTTCTTATGATAATGCATCATTTCGCAAATAATAATTATTGTGAAAATAAATATTTCATAGAGCATGTAATAAAATAAGTTATAAGCTCATCATACATGCATAAATCATGTATATTTCACAATCATGAATCATAAATTATTTTTGTCATGTATCCGTATCATGTTTCAAAAAAATTGCTCACATATGTTCGTGCTAAGATCACTATTATACCCGTGACAGGGTCATGTTTCTTAATCGACAGAGTTCTTAATTCATGTGCCAACTTTATACCCATTGGCAGGGTCATGTTTCGTATGGATGCTAGCTCCGGATGTCGACCTTCCCGAAGGGATTCGTTCATAGCTATCTGAGAACCTTTGAAATCTTTGTATCTTTTTCTTAAAATATATATATACATAAATGAAAAATAATAAAATCTCATGCTTCATAATTATGTAATTTTTTATAAAATACATTCATGCAATCAATGCTCGTAATAAAACATACTTTTTCATATCACATATGCTGATTCTTATTTTATAAAAAATATGACTTCATCAATAAGAGATCTTATGCATGAAAATTATGGAGATTTAAAAATAAATAAGGAACGTAAGATCTATATACCTCGATCATCCTAGACCTTTTAATCTTCTTTAAATGAATCAGACAGTCTTATTTAAAATATTAAATTATCATTAAATTTTATTTCATATATAAAATTACATAATATAAGAAGATGACGACTTGATGATCAGTCTAATAAATCTCCCCTTTCGGCTCTAAATCGATTTAAGATCATAGATCCCTAAGAGTGGAGAAGATGACCTAATAGGAGATCCATAGGACTTCTTAGAGAGAAAAAATTTTTAGAGAGAGAAAATTTTTAGAGAGAGAAATTAAAGAGAGAAAGTCTACTTCTAGAGAGAGAAAAAATGGTTTAGAATTAATCATAAGTATTTATTTTATTTATTTTATTATTATTTATTTTTTTCTTTTCTTTTTTTTTTCTTTTCTTTTTCTTTTCTTTTCTTTTTCCCGTGGCCTTCTTTGGCCGGAACAGGGGACCTAGAGGTCCTTTGCCTTTGACTGACTGATCACAGCCATACCTCATCCGACGATGGCCGGTGGCAAGGGGCGATCCTCTTGAGCTCGGAGAGGCCAAAGCCGATGGTCGGCGGTGATCGTCGGTGCCAAAAATCAGGAGAAAGGGAGAGCCCGAACTGAGCTTCCTTTTCCGACAAAATCCGACGACTCCTGTCACTGATAGTCATACCTACAGTCATGGGAAAGAAGGGAAAGAAGAGAGGAAGAGGAAGAAGGACTTACCTCAGCCTCCGATGACCCCCATCGGTGAGATTGCGACGAGCACGGGTCGAGGGGCCGTGGCTTCAATCGAAAAAATCGGAGAGGAACACCGACGATCGTCAGTGATTGCTATGTCTTCTCTTAGAGGAGAGGAGGGGGGTTCTTATAGGGCTCATCCTAGGGTCCTTCAATGGCCCTAGGACTTCGATTCCAATCGGAACCGGGGAAGGAGAAGACTCCGATCGGGAGTCTTCTTCCCCTTTTTTTTTTCGATGGGCTTAGTGGGCTTTAGGTCCAACGGACTGGATTATCACAAAAATAAAATCAGATTTAAATTAAAAATAAAAATTCAAGATCAGATCTCAATACCTTTGCATGGATAGTTTTTTACCGCAATCTAATGATCGTGATAATCTGATGAGGTCTTCGTCAGTCGTACACATATCCAGTCTCTACGGATATCCACACAAAGTCTTCGATTCGATCAGAGGCTTGTGTCTTCACCGGGGTACTAGCTTTCTTGCAGAAGATATCTTTTTGATAGTTGATTCAAATCCTTTCCAGAATCTCTCAAACTCTCTAGAGAAGAGAAGGAATATAGGAGGAATAATATGTGGAGAAGGAAGAAAGGAACTATGAGAAAATCCTTTTTTCTCTTTTTCTCTCTTCCCAAAAATCCCACACCAATAAAGTAGGAGGAAATCGTAGAGAAATCAGCCAACAAGAGGAGACCCTCTCCTCTTTTCTCACGCACTAAGAAGTTCCACCACCCCTCTCTTAATTTTCTCACAGACACTCTACTAGTTTTTCACGATAAAACCTGATCTCTCTTTCTTATTACATGCCCCACACCCCACTTTAAATTGGCGCCCAAGTAGTTATAATATGACTAGGTTTGAAAGTTTAAAACCTAACCAAATTAGGGCATTGATTTTCATTCAAACTTAAACTAATTTAAATTCAAATTAAACCTGATCTAAAAGGGGATAAGTAGGGATGCATGGAGGGTGTTGGCATGGACATTCCTCGTGGAAATCTGATTTCACGTGAAGAAATAAAGGGGCATCTGAAGTTTGCGTGGAATAAGGTGGGCGGTTTGCGTGGAATAAGGTGGGCGGTTAGGAAGGAAAGGGTTTCTTGGTTTACAATTCTTAGACCAATCCTAACTAACTTAGGAATTAGTTATAAAAAATTAATTAATTAGGTCTTAGTCCAATTAGAAATTCAATTAGGCTTTAATTCAATTAAAAAATTAATTAGATTAAACCCCATCAAACTAGTAATAGATTTCTTGGATATAAGGTTATATCATAATCAATAGGGCTTGATCCAATCAAATCCGAATTAAATAAAATTGAATCTAATTCAATTAAATTTAATTCTAACCCCATTGCTCAATCAAATTAAATCCTATTACAATCTAATTACAAATTAATTCTCCTACAATTCACTAAATCTTAGCGAATTATTTTATGGCAACACTTGCACTGGATTAGTCATCAATCACATTGATGATTAAACCCAACAACGATTCATAAACACTAATCAACCATCTGATCGGATAAAGACCTCTTGTATGTGTGATTTCATAGGTTCTATTCTGTCTGGTAGTGAGATATATTGTAATTTCCATCACAATATTATCGAAACTTCTTTCAATGGGTTGGAATAATTTCAACTCTACCTATCAAAGATCATCGATCATCAAGATGATACTCGATGAATCTCACAATCCATCAGTGACATCTAACTTTATGTAGTGACAATCCAGTAGAATAAAATATTGAACCTCTAGGTATAATTATCGTGTAGCTCGGTTCTTCTGTTGTGAGTCTCAACAAGATGCAGGTGATCGATACATGAAATAGGATATTAGAAGTATTAAATTTTATATTATTAATTTATAATAATTTGAATTTGATGCTTCGTAATTATTTTTGTAGGTAATTAGGAGATTGAGTCCAAGTCCAAGTAATGCCTAAAATCAAGCCTAACTCCAGCTCAAAATAAAGTTCAAAAGGAAGTCCATATGATCCATGGTGGACCAAGTCTTCACATGGTTCATAACAGTCCATAGGTGCATGGTGGTCTATGGCTCACAGGAAAGCAAACTAGTGGTGTGGTGCACAAGGTAGAGGAGATCCATGCTGGGCTGTGTGCATGCATGAAGTGGAGCACGTGAGGGCTTAAAAGAGGAGGGGACCCACAAGATGGACATCCTGGCAAAACTGGGAGTATGAAGCTATGCATAGGACGTGCATTGGATCCATGTGCCGTGAAAGAAATGGATTTGGGCACGGCTTGGCTTGGCCACGCTCTTAGAGGCAAAATAAAGGAGGGCTGGCTCACAAAAATAGGAACCCAGTGGAGGCATTTGGATGCGAACATGTGGGACCAAGCAAGTGGAAGCTATCGAGCTGGACCCATAGGAGGTGTGGCAGCTAGCGCTGTGGGCACGAACGCGAAAGCAGGGGCTTGCCAAGGTACCCACGAAAAAGAGTAAGAATGATAATGGGTAGAATTTGAATTGAATATTGTACTATTTATTTTTAAATTTAAATTTAATATTTTATATTTAAATCTTATCCGATATCTGATCGAGTAAGAAAAGATACATCCTCATACTCAATGGATTCGGAGATACCCACAGATAATCTATTTCTCCATATCTAACCTATATCCACCTCATGCCTATCCCATATCTAAAAAAATAAACAATCAAAATAATTTTATACATATTATCAATCAAAACAAAATTACAATTCAACATAGAACATAATTTATAAGTCCAGATTTATAGAATCAAACATAGAAATAGAATTACAATTCAACATAGAACATATAAATAACCAAAATAATTTTATGCATATTATCAAACAAAATAGAATTATCAAAATAGAATTATAAACATATATATTTGGATATGGGTTCGGGTATTATCTATATCTGTAGGTTTGGATCGGGTTTGGATTTGGGTTTGGATAGAAAACAGTACTATCCATATCCTTCTCATACCCTTACTATAATTTTTGGATTTTATCTAAATCTAAATTCAAATCCGATCAAATTCTATTTTTCATATTTGATTGGATTTGAATACGATGCATACCTATCGGATCAGATCGATTTTGCTATTTCTAAAAAAAGACAGATTTAAAAAATATTTGGTGGGCTTCGCGTAGGGTCCTCATGCGATTTAAACACGCCGGGTGCAGATTCAAACAGGGCCTGACGAGCATAGGGGCACATGGATGGCATGGGACCGAGTGGAGCGAGCACTTCAGTGGAATTCAAATAGGATTATCATGCGGAATTCAAGCGCATGGCAGCATGGGGCATGGTTGCAAGCGGTACCTAAATGCGGGATTCATGTGGATGTGGCACGGAAGTCTGGACCACTATTTCAAACGACGGATGAGCCCACATGACACACCTTGGATGTGGAACAAAAAAATGATGCTATGCGGTTTGGAGCCTTATTTAAAGGGGACATCTGGTAGAGGATAGGGGAGATTATTTTTTTCCTTTCATCCGGCCACCATCGTTCACCATCCTTCTCCACGCCATTATTATTCTTGTCCATCTAGAAATCATAGCCATCCTTACACCACTTTCCCTCCACACCTCCACCATTTCCCTCCACACCAAAATTCCGTTCTCCCCTCGACCCAGGATGATAGCAAGCAAGAGTTTCATGGTCGGATAAGTTTTTCTATCTCGAAAAATCTCTGAAGCGCTTGTAACAAGCAGTGATGTTCTTGATTTATTTTTTTTGTACCTTTTCTTTCTATGATAGGTTATATCTCACCAGACAGGTTATATCTTGATAGGTGGCATATAGATTGATTGCATAGTAGAAGAGTATTAACTGTTTGCCAGATAACCAGGTGAAATCCCAAGATATTTCTCCAATTCTTGACATACTTTTCTGTTAGCATTCAATTTCTTTTAGTTTTGTTAACATTATTTTAGTCATCAACCAATTTTAGTTCTTCTTTAATTCTAATACTCGAATGTAACTCAATCCACAATTTCTGTGGATACGAACCTGACTTGCACTATCTACATAGTAGTAAATTAGTGATTTATTTTTGACTATCTTACAACCAGCGATCAAATTTTGACACCATTGTTGGAGATTGTAGCATAGTTGCTTTTGAGTTTAAAAAAATCAAAAAAAAATTATACTTATACCTCATGAGCTATTTAGGAAATTAAAGACTTAACCATAAAATCTAAAAAGAGAAACAAATTAATTTAATTTAGTCTTGATTGTGTGCTAATCATGAAGCTGGGACATCTTGATTTTTGCTTCTCATATCCATAATTAACCTTAATGGCATTAACCTATTAATCAGATAAGGTGAAGATTTCATCATCCTTTCTTAGCCTATAAACTATAATTTTCATCTTGCATACTCAAACCTAACTTAAAAGTAATTAGACATTGACCACTAAGGTGTTCGAGCTCACTAGGACAAGGCACCCGAAAGAGTTGGATCATATCAGGATTGGCTAGTTGACTGGTGTCTAGGAAAGGAGTTCAGGAACAAAAGCCTGAAAGGTGATTTTCTAATTAGGTCCATTGCGAAAGCACGAAGAACCTCTCACTAATCTTATCCTTATCTGGCTAGTTAGCTAGTTAGTTTTTAACTTGGAGGGCTCCAAGACGGCAATGGCAGTTAGGAGCTATTTAAATTTAGGATAACCTAGGATAAAAATTTGATTGAGTAAGTGTTTGACAAATTTAGAAAAAAAAAACTCTTTTCTCTTCTTAGATTAAGGACTCTTAGGCTCTTCTCTCTTTAGACTTCTTTCACTCTTCTCTCATTTTATTAAAAAAAAATCTATAAAAATTTGAAATTTTCTGTGTTTGCTCTAAGATATAATTGTAAGATGTATGCTTGGTCATAGATCGTCATGATCAAAAATCTAATCTTTTAATCCAGAAATAGAAAGAACCTTTAGAGCCAACAGACATAGACACAAGGATCGAAATTAGGAGAATTATCCACCTAGGCAGTTGAAGGAGTACTTTACTTCTTCCATATATACCTACGCTCTTTGTATTCAAGTGCCCTCTATAGAAGCCATCCAATGTAAAATTAAGTCTACTATAATCCAAATGTTATCCTCATTTAATGGACTTAGTAACGAGGACCCTTATAAACATCTTGATAAATTTTTTGAGATATGCTCAACTGTCGAGATTCACAACTTCTTCGATGATGCCTTTAGATTTAAATTATTTCTTTTTTTACTTTAGGACAAAGCTAAATACTGGCTACATATTTTAGATTCTATGACTATATCAATCTGGGACCAACTCCAAGGGAAGTTTCTTAAGAAATATTTTTCTATAGAAAAAACTAATCAAACAAGAAAAGCCATAACTAGTTTTTTTCCAATTAGATAGAGAAATATTCCATGAAACATGAGAGAGGTTAAAGGACCTTAGTAGAAAATATCTCCACTATGCTATACCCAAGTGGCAGTTAGTCCAATATTTTTATGATGGGCTATCTGAAAGACATCGATAAATGGTCGATGCATCATACGGTGGGACATTTATGCTCAAAAATGAAAATGATGCATGGAAATTGTTTGAAACTTTAAGTGAAAATTCATTATATCATGTCTTCCTCTACTAGAGATAAATCCATGTTAAACCCAAAAAGGGATGGAATCTATGAAGTAGGAAACTCCATAGATATCCATCATAAGGTAGATGAATTATCCAAAAGTTAGATCGATTATTAAGTGTAGGATATTTCTCTTCTCCATCTAGTTAGATGCAAGATATATGTGCATTATGTTCAAGCCCCACTCACATTGTGAGTGAGTATCCAGTTGCACCACAGTTTCTTGAATACATACAAGAGCAAGTCCATCAAGCCCAAAATACTCATAGATCAGGGAACAACCTCTATTCTAGCACGAACAACCCCTATTCTAGTACGTACAACCTAGGATGGAGGAACCATCCGAATTTCTCATGAAAATCACAACCAGTGGTTCTCCCGATGCAACAAAGATCAAGTTATCCAGATGCGACTTATAGCATCCACCCCAGCCACAATACCAGAACCCTCCTTAACCCACCCCGAGTACCCATAGCTTGACTTTCGAAGAAAAGGTGTTGCAAGCACTTAAAGGACTAAAAATGAACATCCAACTCCTTCACTCCCATACACAATCAATAGCAAAGCTAGAGACCTAGATAGGTCAGCTAGCAACAGCTTTCAGTAGGAGGGAGGAAGGCAAATTACCCAGTCAACCCATCAGTAGGAAGGCAAATTATCCAGTCAGTCCATCAGTAACCCAAAAAGGTAGTACATGGTCGAGAGCTCCACTGGTTCTGAAACTTTTTTCGAATATGTCAAATCGATTATGATCCTTAGAAGCAGAAAAATCTTAAATCAACCTGAAATAACCCAACAACTAGAGCAACCAATACCAACCACACCAAAAAAAAGAAACCTAAAGAGAGAGAAGAACCTGTTAACCCAGCACCTGCATATAAAGCTCCATTTCCCAATGCTTTAGAATCCCCTCTGCCTCTTGATAAAAAGGGTATAAAAATGAATGAAATACTGAAACTATTTATATAGGTCCAGATAAACTTACTCTTCTTGATGCCATTAAGCAAGTCCTGACCTATGCCAAATTTTTAAAAGACCTATGCCTACAGAAATGAAAATCTAAGGTACAGATATCAAGAAAAGTTCACCTAACTGAGTAGGCCAACTCAATTTTTTAGCAAATTGCCCCATCCAAACTTAAGGATCCAGATACCCCAATTATATCCTGTGTCATAGGGGACCTCACGATTAAGAAGGTATTATTAGATTTGGGTGCAGGTGTCAATCTTTTCTCAAGCTCTGTATATGATCTATTTAAATTTGGAGAGTTAAAACCAACGATGGTGACCTTACAACTAGTAGACTGATCCATTAAGGTACCTTATAGAATGCTGGAAGATGTGTCGGTGAAAATAGATAAATTCTATTTTTCTGTTGACTTTCTTATACTAGATATAAAATCTGGCAACAACCCCAGCCAAATACCAATCATCCTAAGTAGACCCTTTTTAGCAAACACTAATGCCTGTATAAATTATAGGATGGGGTTATGGATGTATCTTTCGGAAACAAGAAGCTGAGGTTGAATATTTTCAATACATCTCAGGGACCACCTACATACGATCATAACGAGATCAACATGCTAGAGGAAGTTATTGAAGATAAAGTCCCTGCCTTGCTCAACTCAGATCCTTTACAGGCATGCCTAACACATTTTGGAGTGGATAATTTTGATATCGATGGATACACTGAAGAAGTACATGCTTTGCTAGAATCTCCTAATTTTAGCACTACTTCTCTTTGGACTATAAAATATGAGCAATTACCAACTCAATCGAGCCCGCTAGTACCATCCTTAGAAGCACCACCTACCCTAAAGCTAAAGCCTCTTCCTGTCATGCTGAAATATTTATTTCTCAGATCCAATGATACCCTTCTAGTGATTATTGCATTTGGCCTAACCGCTGACCAGGAAGACCAACTTGTAGGGGTGCTCAAAGAACATAAAGAGGCCATTGGATGGTCGATTGTCGATCTGAAAGGCATTGACCCCTCCATCTACATGCACCACATTTACTGTGAGGAAAATGCCATATCCTATAGAGACATGCAGAGGAGACTTAATCCTAATATGAGGGAGGTTGTAAAGAAAGAAGTAGTGAAGTCATTAGATTTAGAGATTATTTATCCGATTTCAGATAGTAAATGGGTCAGTCCCATCCAAGTAGTACCTAAGAAATTAGATATTATGATGGTGGAGAATGAACAAGATGAATTACTCCTAACTCGTACAACAACTGATTGGCGAATCTGCATAGATTATAAGAAACTGAATAATGTTAGTAGGAAGGACCATTTTTTATTATCCTTTATTGATCAAATCCTAGGACAGTTAGCGGATCAGTACTTTTTCTGCTTCCTGGATGGTTATTCAGGATATAATCAAATACCTGTGTTTCCTGAAGATCAGGAGAAAACCACCTTCACTTGTCCCTATGGAATATTTGCTTTCTGACATAAGCTATTTGGGCTTTGTAATGTGCCCGCTACATTCCAGTGGTGCATATTGGCCATTTTCTCAGACATGGTGGATAAATTTTTAAAAGTATTTATTGGTGCAAAAATCTGCCTACGCCGGAGGAGCTAGAGTCGCGGTCGCCGCTGGGACCTGCAAAAGAAGTCTAAACCGGAGGTGGGGTTGCTCCGGCAAGATCCTCCGATGCTCAAGTCAGTTCTCTGCCTCAACAAGAATGGAGTGCTCGAACGAAAATTTTAGCAGAGTTTCTAGGTAAAAACGAGAACTTATAGAATAACGTATCTGGGGTCTCCTTTTTATAGGCGGAGGGGGTAGCAAGCTGATAGCGACATCTGTAATCGTCTCGTAGTGGGCTGCCCAAGGTCAGGCAGAATTTGTTGCGAAGAGTAGTGGAGTAGACTCGTGGCTATCACCGAAGCGTGCCACGTGGGGTCTGCCGCGGGGAGTGGAGCGGCGTCCGTTGTCGCGACTTGCCAGGGGATGGAAGAATCGCGCGGTATCCATCACGAAAAGTGGGACAGGATCGTGGCTGTTATTGTGGCCTGCCCGGGAGTGATGGAGCCGTGTGGAATCCGTCGCAGGAAGTGGAGCAGTGCTGTGGCCGTTACTGCGGCCTGCCAGGGAGTAATGGAGCCACGTAGGATCCGCCGCAGGGAGTGGAGCAGAATCGTGACCGTTACTACGGCCTGCCAGGGAGTCCAGACTTGTCGGTTGAAGTTTGGTTGGAGTCCGTAGCTGGAGAGAGGTGGCTAGCTACCCGTCTGAGAGGAGCTTGGAGTCTGATTCTCGCAGGAGCCCGGACGGAGTCTTCTGTCAGTTGAAGTCGGGGATGAAGTCTGGCTCCCACAGGAGCCCGGGCGGAGTCTACCCACAGCTGGAGTCATGGGCGGAGTCCGGCTTCCGTAGGAGTCCGGATAAAGTTTACCTACAGCTGGAGTCATGGGCGGAGTCTGGCTCCCGTAGGAGTCCGGATAAAGTTTACATGCAGCTGGAGTCGTGGGCGGAGTCCGGCTCCCGTAGGAGCCCGGGCGGAGCCTGCAGGTGAAGTCGTGGGCGAGGTCCAGCTCCCGTAGGAGTCCGGACAAGGTTTACCTACAGCTGAAATCATGGGCGGAAACCGGCTCCTGTAGGAGTCTGGATAAAGTTTACCTGCGTTGGAGTCATGGGTGGAGTCCGGCTCCCGTAGGAGCCCGGGCGGAGCCTGCAGGTGAAGTCGTGGGCAAGGTCTGGCTCCCGTAGGAGTTTACCTGCAGTTGGAGTCATGGGCGGAGTCCGGCTCCCGTAGGAGCTCGGGCGGAGCCTGCAGGTGAAGTCGTGGGCGAGGTCCGGCTCCCGTAAAAGTCCGGACAAGGTTTATCTGTAGCTGGAGTCGTGGGCGGAGTTCGGCTCCCGTAGGAGCCCGGGCGGAGCCTGCAGGTGAAGTCATGGGTGAGGTCCGGCTCCCATAGGAGTCCGGACAAGGTTTACCTGCAGCTGGAGTCGTGGGCAGAGTCTGGCTCACGTAGGAGTCCGGATAAAGTCTACCTGCAATTAGAGTCAGGGATGAGGTCCGGCTCCCGTAAGAGTCCGGACGTCGCGAAGAATCCGGTCGACGCTGGCGGGGTCCTGCCCGTCGGCAAAACTTGGGAGTGTGGCGGAGGCTCGGCCGCCCGGGAGATTTGAAGAGATGTTGCCAGAGGTCGAAAGTCAGTTGGATCCTCGGAGGGTCACTCCCGTCACAAACTTCGGCTGAGGGGGGTATTTTATACCCAACACCAGTCCCCCTACTCCCGAGTTCGAATTTCGAATGAAGGAAGTACAGAAAGATTGCCACAGCCGAAGTTCTTCCTTTGATATCCGCATGTGATCGTTCTCAGATATTTTGGCATTTAATGCGTGCGTGTCGAAGCTTTTTCTCTATTAAGGTTACCCAAAGAGTCTTTTCGGAACTCCCGCCAGGGCATAATCCCAAGCGTCACGCCATGAAAGTCTGCAAACGGTCAACCCTAGGTCACGGTGAGTGGGACATGCGGTGAGCATTGGTTGGCCTAGGGACACCTGCCACCATAATTGTGCCAGGCACCGTTGCCTATTTAAGCCCCCACCTCTCCTCTAGAGGCTTCACTTCGCCTGAGGGACGACAACTTTCCTTCGCCTGAGAGCTTAGCCACTCAGCCACTCCATCGGTGCCCCTTCCGACTCCGAGCGTCCCTTGCACCGGTCTTTGCCATCCCCGTCGGCTCTCCGCCGCTTCCAATCCCCTGAGTCTCTCCAAGGGGTTCCCCTGCAGGGGCCTCCGCCCCGAAGGCCAATCTCCAGATGGTGCCACGGGCTAAGAAGAGTACAAGGAGGAGAATAGTAGTCTACGAATTCTTCGATCGTCGAACTGCCACTGAGGGTTTCCGCCGCCTTAGAGGGGGCTCGAGGGAGAATTTCTTCAACAACAGGGGTTTAATAACGGGGATAACCGGTGAAGGCGTTCTGCCTGAGAATTTCAGAATAGCTGAATGGGGCGGCACCGGTCAAGGGGGCGGAGCTGTCGTCACAAGCCGTGGCGGGATCCTTGATGTCATCGGGGCCGAGGGATCAGAAGCGGTCGGCGTCGATGGTGGGGCAGTAAAACTTGTTGCGGGGACAGTGGAAATAGCGCATGCCGACCTTGCCGGAACGCCTAGGACGGTGGTTGTCATGGAGCATCCGGTGATGGCGCATATCTCCGACGCCATCGCTGGCTCCGGGGTAACTCCGGTTCTTCTTGAAACAGGTCATCATCGCCGCCACCGTTGCCTTTGCTGTCCCCTGAGTTCTATCCCATCCTTTTCCCCCTAGGGTCAGGATTTCGGAGATGGAGCGAGACGAGGCAGGGGGAGAGAGCCGAGAGGTTTATCACACGCACTAGAAAATGCGGTTGGGAAGGACAGAACTAGGAAGAGAAGTCTACAGCTTGAAGTGAACTCTAGTGTATCCCTTCTGAGCCTTGTAATAATGTATTCTTTTCTGGCCCTCCGGGTCTTATAACGTACATCGAGAAATGAGAAGGAGATTTTGTTACCTCATTTGCATTTTGCGTCGAATTGTTGTCTGCCGAACTTCCTTTTTTTACCATTGTTGCGGTTGTATTCCCTTCTCTTTACTTCTCTTCTCTCCTTTTTTTTTTTTTTTGGTGGGGCTACGGGAGTTCGGCTCCCGTGAGCGAAGTCGGGGCGAGGTCCGGCTCCCGTGGGAGTCCAGACAAAGTCTACCTGTGGCTGGGGTCGGAGACGAGATCTGGCTCCCGTAGGAGTCCGGTCGAAATCCGCCTACAATCAAGGTTAGGGACGAAGTCCGGCTCCCGTAGGAGTTTGGACAAAGTTTACCCGTAAGTGAAGTCGCGGACGGAGCTCGGCTCCCGTAGGAGTCCGGGTGAAGTTTGTCCGTAGTTGAAGTTGGAGGCGGAGTTCGGCCCCCGTGGGAATCCGGATGGAGTTTACCGGCGGCCGAAGCAGGGGACGAAGTCTGGCTCCCGTAGGAGTCCGGCTGGAGCCTTATTGCGAAGGGGCCGCTGGGGAAGGTCCCCCCTTCCAATCTAAAAAGAACTGGGCCTTCGGCTTTGCTCGAGTTAGGGCGAGGTTCTCCTCCTGTCCCTAACAGGGCTGTGGGGGCACATACGGGCGTTGCAGGGCCTCTCCCCCCATCCGATCTAAAGAGAACCGGGCCTTCAACTTTGCTCGAGTTAGGGCGAGGTTCTCCTCCTGTCCCTAACAGGGCTGTGGGGGCGCATACGAGCGTTGCAGGGCCTCTCCCCCCATCCGGTCTAAAGAGAACCGGGCCTTCGACTTTGCTCAAGTTAGGGCGAGGTTCTCCTCCTGTCCCTAACAGGGCTGTGGGGGCGCATACGGGTGTTGCAAGGCCTCTCCCCCCATCCGATCTAAAGAGAACCGGACCTTCGACTTTGCTCAAGTTAGGGCGAGGTTCTCCTCCTGTCCCTAACAGGGCTGTCGGGGCGCATATGGGCGTTGTCGGGCCTCTCCCCCCATCCGATCTAAAGAGAATCGGGCCTTCGACTTTGCTTGAGTTAGGGCGAGGTTCTCCTCCTATCCCTAACAGGGCTGTGGGGCCGCGTATGGGCGTTGCAGGGCCTCTCCCCCCATCCGGTCTAAAGAGAACCGGGCCTTTGACTTTGTCGAGACGAGGTTCCCCTCTCGCTTCTGATACAGTTTGTTTGGACTGCCCTGTCGATGTAAGATAGTGCCAAAGGGGGGAGACATGTAGATAGATAACTTTTAATTAAAATAAAGTTATTGGTAGTACATCCATAAGTTTTCTGAGCTCCATGGTCGCGGGAGGTCGGCTCCTCCAAGTTCCTTAAGATAATAAGTTTCGGGCCAGACTACTTCTTTGACCTCATACGGGCCCTCCCAGTTTGGGACGAGCTTCCCTCGATCCTGAGGTTGCGAGACAGCGGCCCGTCGAAGCACTAGATCTCCTGCTCTAAAGACTTTGTTTTTGACCCTGGAGTTGTAATAGCGAGCGACTTTCTGTCCGTAGGCTGCCATTCGAACCTGAGCTACCTCCCTCCTTTCTTCCAGCAGGTCGAGGTTGGCTTTAAGACCTTGCGAATTTTGATGTTCGTCGAATGCTACGACTCGTGCCGACGGGAGTTTAAGCTCAATTGGGATGACGGTCTCCGTTCCGAAGGCCAAAGCAAAGGGGGTCTCCCCTGTGGGCAGTCTTTGGATAGTTCGATACGCCCACAACACATGATAAAGTTCATCCATCCAAGTTCCCTTCGCCTTTTCGAGCCTTGTCTTAATCCCTGCAGAAGGGTCCTGTTACTCACCTCAGCTTCGCCGTTCGCCTGAGGATGGGCAACTGATGTGAAGTTGTGGGAGATGTTTAGATCTTCACAGAATTCGATGAATCTTGCTCCCGCAAATTGCCGCCCATTATCAGTGATCAGGGTCCTAAGCAGACCGAACCTACACACGATCGACTTCCAGACAAAATCTTGTACTTTTGCTTCTGTGATTTTTGCTAGTGGTTCGGCTTCGACCCATTTGGTGAAGTAGTCGATCGCCACAAGGAGGAATTTCCTCTACCCCGATGCCATGGAAAAGGGGCCAAGGATATCCATCCTCCATTGCGCAAAAGGCCATGGGGCACTCAAGGGCGTAAGCTCGATGGTAGGCTGTCTCTGGATATTAGCATATCTCTGGCATCGATCACATCTTCTGACATATTCAATCGAATCATGATGCATTGTCGGCCAATAATATCCTTGGCGGAGCAACTTGTGGGATAAAGATCTAGCCCCCAGGTGCTTTTCGCAGATTCCTTCATGCACCTCCCACAAGGCGTAGTCAGCTTCTGAAGGTCGGAGACATTTCAAAAGGAGCAAAGAGTATGATCTCTTGTACAACTTGCCCTCATAAAGGATATATCGGGAGGCTTGATTTCTGAGCTTTCGAGCCTCTTTTGTATCCTGGGGGAGAACCCCATCTCTGAGATAGGTTGTCAGTGGGTCGACCCAGCTGGGCTCGTGGTCAATTTCCATCACGGGCCGCGATTCTTCTGTGCTCGGATACTTTAGAACTTCAAAAAGAATGCCTTTGGGCAATTCGGTCGGAGCCAACGTCGCCAGTTTGGAAAGAAGGTCAGCCCTGGTATTTTCCAACCTCAGAATCTGTCTGATGTTGAAGTCACTGAAGGCGGGGACGAGCTCCTTTACCCTTTCAAGGTATTTAACCATGCTGTCCCCCCGCGCTTCGTAATTTTCGTTGACTTATCCCACTACCAGTTGAGAGTCGCTGTGGACCCGGAGTCGATCTACTCCCAGCTCTTTGGCGATCCTTAGTCCTGCGATCAGAGCTTTATATTCTGCTCCGTTGTTCGTTGCGGGGAACTCGAAGCACAGAGCGTACTCTGCGATGATTTCCTCCGGTTTGATCAAGATCAGGCCCGCACCTACGCCTGACATGTTGGAAGAACCGTCCACGTAGAGGGACCAAAAGCAATCAGAGGGGTTTGCTTCTTCTTTGGGGGTGTTCGGTCGGGGCTTCAGGCCATCAATTTCACCTTGTTCAGGTTCGGCCTCCTCTGGGATAGTACACTCCACTATAAAATCTGCAAATATCTGGGCCTTCACCACTGGCCTGGGTCGATAGTTGATGTCGAATTCTGTGAGCTTGATCACCCATTTTGCCATCCTCTTGGAGGCATCTGCCTGGTGTAGAATCGCCTTGATCGGTTGGTCGGTGAGCAGCGTTATGGTGTGCCCTTGAAAGTAGGGTCGGAGTCTCCAGGCTGCAATCAACAGGGCGTAAGTCAGTTTTTCTAATTTAGTATACCTGGTCTCGGCGTCTCTCAATGTGCGACTGACGTAGTAGATTGGCCGTTGGACTTTCGCTTCTTCTTTGACAAGGACTGCCACGAGAGCCATGGGAGAGACCGTCAGGTATAGAAACAGTTCCTCCCTAGGCTCCGATTTTGCTGGCAGTGGGGGTGAGCCGAGATAGCTCCTTAGTTCTTCGAACGTCTGTTGGCACTCAGGGGTCCAACAGAAGTTCTTTGGCTGCTTGAGGGTTTGAAAGAAGGGTAAGCACCGTTCGGCCGACCTTGCGACGAAGCGATTCAGGGCTGCTACCCTCCCTATAAGGCGTTGAACCTCCTTTATCGACTTTGGGGCGGCCATCTCCTGGATGGCGCAAATTTTTTCTGGATTGGCCTCAATCTCGCACCCCGACACCATGAAGCCCAGGAACTTTCTCGAGGTCACTCCGAAAGTGCATTTAGTCGGGTTCAGCTTCATTTTATATTTTCGAAGGGCATCGAAGGTCTCCTCGATGTCGGCGACGTGGTTCATGGAAGATTTGCTTTTTATGAGCATGTCGTCCACGTAGACCTCCATGTTGCGGCTGATCTGCTCCTTGAAGATTTTATTCACCAACCGCTGGTAGGTTGCGCCTGCATTTTTGAGGCCGAAAGGCATGACCCTATAACAGTAAAGGCCACGGTTAGTAATGAAAGTAGTCTTTTCTTCATCTTCCGGCGCCATCCTGATTTGATTATAGCCAGAGAATGCATCCATGAAGGTGAGGAGCTCATGGCCCGAGGTTGCGTCCACCAGTTGATCGATTCTGGGAAGGGGGTAGCTGTCCTTTGGGCTGGCTTTATTCAGCTTTTTGAAGTCTATGCACATCCTCCACTTGCCATTTGCCTTTTTGACTAGGACAACGTTGGAAATCCAATCAGGATAATTGACTTCCCTAATGAATCCGGCCTTAAGGAGTTTGTCCACTTCCTCGGCTATCGCCTTCTGCCTCTCTGGTGCATGACCTCGGATTTTTTCTTTCGTCGGTCGATACTTTGGATCGACGGCCAGATGGTGCTCCATGACTTTCGTGTCAATCTCTGACATATCTGCTGGAACCCAAGCAAAAACATCCGCATTCTTTCGTAGAAAGTCGATGAGATGTGTCCGCACCTCCTCCCCCAGGCTGGAGCCAATCATCGCCACATGCTCTGCGTTCCTGTCGTTCAGAGGGATCGGCACCAGATCTTCGATTGGGCCGCCCCTCTCTTCAGTGAGGTCATCGCGAGCATCCAGCCCATCAACTGGGCAGGGGTTGAATTGGTCGCTTCTTTGCAAGGCTATGTTGTAGCAGTGTCTGGCCAGGGCTTGGTCCCCTCGGACTTCTCCGATCCCCTGGTTGGTGGGAAATTTTAACTTCAAATGGTAGGTTGACACAATGGCTCGGAGAGCATTGAGGCCAGGCCGACCGAGGATTGCGTTGTAGGCCGACGGTGCCTTCACCACCAGGAAATTCACCAAGGCCCTGGATTGCCTCGGACATCGACCCGCGGCCACAGTCAAAGTTATTATTCCTTCTGTCGGAACAGCATCGCCGGTAAACCCTACCAGAGGGGAGCTAATCGGCCTCAGATGACCGTTAAGGATGGACATTCTTGAAAAGGCGTCGTAGAACAAAATATCGGCCGAGCTTTCATTGTCGACAAGAATGCTGCGGACGTCGTAATTTGCTATATTCAAGGAAACTACAACCGCATCGTTATGAGAGAATTGAACTCCCTGAGCATCTTCTTCAGTAAAGGCTATGGGCTCCTCCATCTTTTATCGTTTGGGGGGTACGGCCAGTACGTTGGTTGCTTCCTGCCGGGATCCTCCCGAGATGGTACCGGCGAAATCCGTCGGAGGTCGATTGTCTGACCACTCCATGTCGGAGACCATAGCCTGAGGATGTGGGGCCCGGGAAACCAGAGGCGAGGCCGGAGCTTGAGATCTGGCCGCGGAGGCCGTGGGTTGCCGTGCGGATGCTTCGCGAGAAGTCATCGGGCGAGGATCCAGTGGGGGGAAGGAGGAGCGGATGTCGGAGAAGATGACCGGAGGCGGTTTCATTGAGCGCTCCTTTAAGAACAAGGGTACTGTGGAGGTTCGTGCCCCTTCCTCTAGCACCAATCCTGTTGGTGCAAAAATCCACCTACGCCGGAGGAGCTGGAGTCGCGGTCGCCGTCGGGACCTGCAAAAGAAGTCTAAATCGGAGGTGGGGTTGCTCCGGCAAGACCCTCCGACGCTCAAGTCAGTTCTCTGTCTCAACAAGAATGGAGTGCTCGAACGAAAATTTTAGCAAAGTTTCTAGGTAAAAACGAGAGCTTATAGAATAACGTATATGGGGTCCCCTTTTTATAGGCGGAGGGGGTAGCAAGCTGATAGTGACATCTGTAACCGTCTCGTAGTGGGCTGCCCAGGGTCAGGCAAAATTTGTTGTGAAGAGTAGTGGAGTAGACCCGTGGCTATCACCGAAGCGTGCCACGTGGGGTCTGCCGCGGGGAGTGGAGCGGCGTCCGTTGTCGCGACTTGCCAGGGGATGGAAGAATCACGTGGTATCCGTCGCGGAAAGTGGGACAGGATTGTGGCTGTTATTGTGGCCTGCCCGGGAGTGATGGAGCCGCGTGGAATCCATCGCAGGAAGTGGAGCAGTGCTGTGGCCGTTACTGCAGCCTGCCAGGGAGTAATGGAGCCGCGTAGGATCCGCCGCAGGGAGTGGAGCAGAATCGTGGCCGTTACTACGGCCTGCCAGGGAGTCCAAACTTATCGGTTGAAGTTCGGTTGGAGTCCGTAGCTGGAGAGAGGTGGCTAGCTACCCATCTGAGAGGAGCTTGGAGTCCGGCTCTCGCAGGAGCCTGGACGGAGTCTTCTGTCAGTTGAAGTCAGGGACGAAGTCTGGCTCCCACAGGAGCCCGGGCGGAGTCTACCCGCAGCTGGAGTCGTGGGCGGAGTCCAGCTCCCGTAGGAGTCTGGATAAAGTTTACCTGCAGCTGGAGTCATGGGTGGAGTCCAGCTCCCGTAGGAGTCCGGATAAAGTTTACCTGCAGCTGGAGTCGTGGGCGGAGTCTGGCTCCCGTAGGAGCCCGGGCGGAGCCTGCAGGTGAAGTCGTGGGCGAGGTCCGGCTCCCGTAGGAGTCCGGACAAGGTTTACCTGCAGCTGGAGTCGTGGGCGGAGTTCGGCTCCCGTAAGAGCCCGGGCGGAGCCTGCAGGTGAAGTCGTGGGCGAGGTCCGGCTTCCATAGGAGTTTACCTGCAGCTGGAGTCGTGGGAGGAGTTCGGCTCCCGTAGGAGCCCGGGCGAAGCCTGCAGGTGAAGTCGTGGGCGAGGTCCGGCTCCCGTAGGAGTCCAGACAAGGTTTACCTGCAGCTGGAGTCGTGGGCGGAGTCCGGCTCCCGTAGGAGCCCGGGCGGAGCCTGCAGGTGAAGTCGTGGGTGAGGTCCGGCTCCCGTAGGAGTTCGAACAAGGTTTATCTGCAGCTGGAGTCGTGGGCGGAGTCCGGATAAAGTCTACCTGCAATTAGAGTCAGGGACGAGGTCCGGCTCCCGTAGGAGTCCAGACGTCGCGAAGAATCCGGTCGACGCTTGCGGGGTCCTGCCCGTCGGCAAAACTTGAGAGTGTGGCGGAGGCTCGACCGCCCGGGAGATTTGAAGAGATGTTGCCGGAGGTCGAAAGTCAGTTGGATCCTCGGAGGGTCACTCCCGTCACGAACTTCGACTGAGGGGGGTATTTTATACCCAACAGTATTCATGGATGATTTCTCAATATTCAGGACCACTTTCAAGGATTGTCTCAATAACCTAGCTAAAGTAGTAAAATAATGTATCCAAACAAATTTAGTGCTAAATTGGGAAAAGAGTCATTTTATGGTCCGAGAAGGGATTGTGCTAGGCCACATAGTTTCTGAAAGGAGAATTGAAGTAGATAAAGCTAAAGTGGAAGTAATCTCAAAACTCCCACCCCTAACTTCAGTCAAACAAATATGATCTTTTCTCGGCCATGCTAGGTTTTATAGAAGATTCATCAAAGATTTTAGAAAAATCTCTAGACCCTTATGCAATTTGCTTGCCAAGGAAACCCCTTTTGTCTTTGATGACGATTGCCTTAAATCCTTTCGTACACTTCATGTAGCCCTGACGACGGCACCAATTATTAAGCCCCCTAATTGGTCCTTTTCCTTTGAGATTATGTGATGCATTTGATTTCGCAATTGGTGCAATGCTAAGATAAAAAATTAATAAGGAACCACACACAATCTATTATGCTAGTAAAACCCTTTCAGATGTCTAATCGAATTATACTACTACTAAAAAAGAGTTACTAGCTGTAGTGTTCGCCCTAGATAAATTTTGATCATATCTTTTAGGGTCTAAGGTTCTAGTCTACTCTGATCATGTGACATTAAAATACTTGCTCTCTAAGAAAGATACGAAGCCTAGGTTGATCAGATAGATTCTTCTTCTTCAAGATTTTGATTTAAAAATTAAAGATAAGAAGATTCTGAAAATATGGTAGTAGATCATATTTCTAAGATTTTAGTCAAACATACAAAAGGCACCGATGAGGTTAAAGAGAAATTTTTTGATGAACAATTTTTTACAATCTCCTCTAATTAACCTCCGTGGTTTGCCCACATTGTCAATTACCTGACCACAGGACAAATCTCCTTCCATTGGTCAAAATAAGAGAAGGACCGATTCTTCTCACAAGTTAAACACTACTTTTGGGAGGAACCTGAACTATTCAAACACTGCCACGACCAGGTGATCCATTGGTGTGTTCCCAAGAGTGAGTTTCAAAATATTCTCACATTCTGCCACTCTCTAGCATGTGAGGGATATTTCAGTGGGAAGAAAACTACAGCAAAAGTGCTGCAAAGTAGGTTCTACTAGCCAACATTATTCAAAGATATACACAACTTTAGTCGTAGCTGCCTAAGGTGCCAATAGATAGGAAACATATTCAAGAAGGATATGATGCCACTAACCCCAATTTTAATAGTAAAAATTTTAGATGTTTAGAGAATAGATTTTATGAGACCGTTTTCAGTTTCTCATAGGCTCGAATATATTCTAGTGGCTGTAGATTATGTCTCTAAATGGATAGAGACTGTGGCAACCCGAACCAATGATCATAAAGTCATGATCAGGTTCATTCAGCATGACATCTTTAGTCGGTTTGGATGCCTAAGAGCCATCATAAGCAACGAGGGTACACACTCACAAATAGATATTTTAAAATTTTAATAAAAAAATATGGGATAACCCATAAAGTTGCCACACCTTATCACTCCTAAACAAGTGTCCAAGTAGAAATCTCCAATAGGAAGATCAAACATATTTTAGAGAAGACAGTCAGGCCTGATAGAAAGGATTGGTTTATGCGATTAGACGATGCACTATGGGCCTACCATATTGCCTTTAAAACATCCATATTGAATGTCTCCTTATCCGCTTGTATTCAAAAATGCTTGTCATCTGTCGGTCGAATTGGAACATCGTGCATTTTAGGCTATATGAAAATTTAATTTTGATATGAAAAATATAGGTTCTAATAGGAGACTGCAATTAAATAAATTAGAAGAGCTACGCAATGAAGTATATGAAAGTGTTAAAATTTATAAGACTTGAACTAAAGCATACCATGATAAATTTATTGCACGAAAAAAATTCGATCCCAATCAGAAAGTATGGCTCTTCAATTCTAGGTCGCATCTTTTCCCCGATAAATTTCGTTCATCTTGGGACGGACCCTTTGTTGTATCTCAAGTACTTCCCCATGGAGCTGTAGAACTTGGAGATCCTAAACAGGGGAACATCTTTAAGGTGAATGGCCAGTGATTGAAACCTTATATAAATGGAATTAGTAATGAAAAATTAATTGAATCTGTTAATCTAGTGGATCCAGTACCGTGATGATACTCAGTACAGTCTGGCTGAAGATTTTAAACTAAGTGCTCTTGGGAGGCAACCCAATTTATATATTTCTTTCAATTATCTAATTTTTTTTCATAGAAAAATCCAAGAAGGACACTCAATGAAGTTGGGGGGAGCATTCCATCTAAGACCCAGATGGAGTCACAAGCAAATCACACCCACAAAGGAAGAACCTCTCACCCACCAATAAACGAGCACATCAAATCCAGGTGGTATCCCTCCTTGCAATTTTATTCTACTCTATTGTTCTCTTCTTCCATTGGGGACAATGAAAATAAAGTTGGAGGGAGAATAATTGAATAATCAATTAAATTAATCAAGTCTTTAAGTATGACCATGATCAATTTTGTATATCAGATTTTATCTCGATTTAAAGTCAATCAAGTATTCTACTTGATGAATGATCAACGATTTAGATAATTTTAAGAGATATTGAGGGGTAAATTATAAAGGAAGCCCCATTAAATGGAAGGGTTTAGACCAGAATAAATTTTAGAGTAATTCCAAAACCTTCAGCCCAATGATCTCAATAAAGACTCTACTTTATGAGGGTCTAAGTGGAAAGGTCTAAGTGTGTATAAAGTCCATCTTAAAGTCTATTTAAATTAATAGATTTTTAGTATCTCTCACTGAGTAACCAGGCCCCTACGCCTAAGTAAGCGTTGTTGTTTGCATCAAAAAGTAAGAATGCGAAAAAATCTCCTATAGAGTCGGTCTTAACTTGTAGTCTTTTTGACTCGAGTCAGTAAGCCTAAGGGGTGTTCTACACCTAATACCCTAAAGTCAACTGGTTTGAAAATCATTGGCCTAAAGCTCGTTACAAGGATCAACTAAAAAGCTTAAGAGGTTAGGACATTGCACTGACTATATATATAAAAAAAATATTCTCCAAAAAAAAGAGAGAGAGAATAAGGGGACTAAACTGCAAGAAAATACTACACCAAGCCCACAGCAAGTTTGAGGACTTAAAGAGTGAGATGAAAAGTTGGTGAAAGAAAGAATTTTTATGGACTTCACTCGACCACTGAATGGGTAGAATTGATAATTCGATAAATATCTCTTTGATAATCTAGTCGGGTATCAACTGATTTTAGAACTGTCAAGATAACTTTCACTTCAAGGACGAGTTAGTACACATTGCTATTTTTCTATTTTACTCGAAGATGGGCAAAAGTTCAAGTTAGGTGTGATCAATACATGAAAAAAGATATTAGAAATATTAAATTTTATGTTATTTAATTTATAGTAATTTGAATTTGATGCTTTATAATTATTTTTATAAATAATTAAAAAATTGAGTCGAAGCCCAAGTAATGCCCAAAATTAAGTCTAACTCAAGTTCAAAATAAAATTCAAAAGGAGGTCCATAATATAGTCCATGATGGACCAGGTCTTCACATGATTCATAGCAGTCCATAGGTGCATGGTGGTTTATGGCTCACAGGAAAGCAAACTAATGGTGTGGTGCACAAGGTAGAGGGGATTCACGCTGGGCTGTACATGCATGAAGTGGAGCACATGAGGGCTTAAAAGAGGAGGAGACCCACAAGATGGATATTCTGGGAGCATGAAGCTATGCATAGGACATGCATTGGATCCACGCGCTGTGCAAGAAATAGATGTTGGGCGCGGCTTGGCTTGGGCACCCTTACAGAGGCAAAATAAAGGAGGGCTGGCTCACGGAAGTAGGAACCCAGTGGAGGCATTTGGATGGGAACGTATGGGACCAAGCAAGAGGAAGCTGTCGAGCTGGACCCACAGGAGGCGCGGCAGCTGATGCTGTGGGCACGAACGTGAAAGCAGGGGCTTGCCAAGGTACACGCGCAGAAGAGCGGGCCTGGAAAGTGTTTGGCGAGCTTCACGCAGGGTCCTCACACGATTTAAACGTGCTGGGTGGGCCTGACGAGCATATGGGTGCGTGGATGGCGTCGGACTGTGGGGCGAGCACTTTAGTGGAATTCAAATGGGATTGTCAGGCATTCAAGCGCAAGGGGCACGGTTGCAAGCGGTTTCAAACGGTGCTAAACATGGGATTCATGTGGATGCAGCACGAAAGTCTGGGACACTGTTTCAAACGGCGGATGAGCCCACGCGACACGCCTTGGGTGCGGACAGAGAAACGACGCTACGCGGTTTGAACCCTATCTAGAGGGGCCATAGGGAAGATTTTTTTTTTTTTTTTATTCTATCCGGCCACCACCATTCACCTTCCTTCTCCATGCCATCATCATTCTTCTCCATCTAGAAACCATAGCTGTTGTGGGATGGGCATCGGGGGCATCGAGCCCGAAAGTCCCATACCGGATACAATCAAGAGAGCCTACTACTTATTAGTACGAGTTCCCTCTCTCCCACGTGAGGCGCCTTTTGCGGGGCAAAACCGTGAGGGGTGGGGTGCTGACCGGGTCAAAGGCTCGGGCCCCGCTCCAGAGTGGACAATACCTCACGCTGGGTGGAGGAGATGGTTCCGTACTGTGGGCAGTAGACCTCAACAATTGGCGCCGTCTGTGGGAACCCGTCCCCTACCTGCAGCAGTACGCTCCCTTGCTGGGGGGCTGTTGTGGGATGGGCATCGGGGGCATCGAGCCCGAAAGTCCCATACCGGATACAATCAAGAGAGCCTACTGTTTATTAGTACGAGTTTCCCCTCTCCCACATGAGGCGCCTTTTGCGGGGCAAAACCGTGAGGGGTGGGGTGCTGACTGGGTCAAAGGCTCGGGCCCCGCTCCAAAGCGGACAATACCTCATGCTGGGTGGAGGAGATGGTTCCGTACTATGGGCAGTAGACCTCAACAATAGCCATCCTCATGCCATTTTCCCTCCACACCTCCACCATCTCCCTTCACATCAAAACTCCATTCTCCCCTTAGCCCCAGGATGATAGCAAGCAAAAGTTTCATGGCCAGATAAGCTTTCCGGTCTCGAAAAATCTCTGAAATGCTTGTAATTAGCAGTGGTGTTCTTGATTTATTTTTTTTTGTACCTGTCTTTTCTATGAAATAACTGATCTGCTTTCAATTTATTTATATTTCTTTTATCTGAAATCATATTTAGAATAATCTATACTCTTGGAATGAGTTGTGATCTACGGATATAGTTCGTACTCTTGAGATAAATTATTTTTAAATACAATTCTTTCTTACTTTGTATGCATCTTATCTTGACTAGCCTATACTCCAAAAAAATAGGTCGTGATCCAATGGATACGGGCCGTGCTCTCACCAAACTGGTTATATCTTGACAGCTGATATATAGATTCATTGCATACTAGGAGGGTATTAACTGTTTGCTAGGTAACCAGACAAAATCTTGAGATATTTCTCCAATTCTTGACATACTTTTCTATTAGCATTCAATTTTCTTTTACTTTTGTTAACATTATTTTAGTCATCAACTAATTGTAGTTCTTTTTTAATTCTAATACTCAAACATAACTCAGCTCACGATCCCTGTGGATACGAACCTGACTTGCACTATCTATATAGTAGTAAGTTAGTAATTTATTTTTGACCACCTTGTGATCAAAGATCAGCAGGTCAAAGATAATTCGTCAAATCCATTCGTCAGTCATATGTTAGATTCAATCGACTCGAGTTTCTGTGAAATCTTATGGAAACTTCTTTCCATCATTCACCTACCATGGCTATAGATTTTAGGACTCAGTCTTATGAACTACATAGGATCTCTTCCTATCTACCAAGATCGATAGATCTCATCTTGGTGCGCATCCTATTCCTACAATGGACTTACTGTAACCAACATACACCGCAAGGTTCCGAATGGCTAGATAATCAAGTAGCCATCCTAATGACTTCTCGTGTTGGCCATACTCAGTACCCTTGATCTCTATTAAGCATCTACACTCTCACTCCAATATCGCCATACTGTCGACTCGAGACTCATTTATCCAAAAAAAAAATATCGATCTATCCGGATTAATCACCATCCCCATGACGATCTATTGATTAGGAGCATTTAGAAATTAACACATACCTCGAATTTTCAACTCTTGAAAATATTTATCATCATCCGTCAATTCTTCGGATGATTCATGGACATAATTCAAACACAACATGAATGAAAAATAACTCAAATTTTATTTATTTCAAAATTTAATTACAAAATTATGTCTCTAGAATGTATATATGTGTTAGCCAATTTAATTTTTAGGGCATACATCTAACAAACTCCCACTTGATCTAAAGTCAATTGGCCATAAACCTAAATCTCATCTTCTCAAGGTGAGCTTCAGTTTTCTACTGGCTCAGCAGCTTGGTCAGCGGGTCAGCTACATTCTTTATGGAGTCAACTCTTTACATCTCGATGAACTTCTTCTCGAGATATTCATGAATAAGATGGAATCATCGCTCAATATGTTTGGACTTTTGGTAAGACCTCAGTTCTCTAGTAAGCGCTATGGCACCATTGTTGTCGTAGAAGAGTGGAATGATATCTGATGGCATCACATCTAGCTCCACGACGAACTTCTTAAATCAAAATTCTTCCTTAGCAGCCGCTGATGCGGTGATGTACTCTACCTTTATGGTGGAATCTACAATAATTGGTTGCTTGGAACTCTTCCAACTAACCGCACCACCATTACACAGGAACATAAAATTTGATATAGACTTTTTATTATCGATGTCAGACATAAAGTCTGAGTCTGTATATCCCTACACTCGTAAGTCTCCTCCTCCAAAGATCAAAAAGAGATCTTTAGTCCTTCTCAAGTACTTAACGATATTTTTCACAGCAATCCAGTGCTTCTCACCTAGATTTGATCGATATCTGCTTATAACACTCACAACTAAGGCTGCTCATTCAATTTTAACCGATCTGATCTGATCTAAACTAATCTGACCTAAAAATTGAATAACAGAAAAGTGAAAATCAAAAATCGACTTGAATAAGAGAGGAACCGAATCGAAATCGAATCGAGAATTTTGGTTCGATTTGGTTCGATTATTTAATTTTTTTATAATTTTATTTATTTTTAATTATCCATTTTTGATACAACATATTCAAACAATTACTGTAGATTTATTGTTAGTTTGTTACATTACATTTAATTAAATTCAGGATCTGTTGAATTTGTTGATTGATAATTTCTTACAATTAAAAATCAATAATTGATAAGTAATGATACATTGATAATTGATAAATAATAAATTGATAATAAATAAAATATAACATATCAAAAATCACATCATCTATAATACAAACAAGCAATCAAGCATCATAGTAAATTATAATAATAGACCAAATCTAAATATTCAATCATTCATCCATGTAACCAACAAGTTCTCAACATAGTAAACAATATAAATTTAAATTATGACTTCAATTTTTGGTTTGATTTTCTAATTTTTTTATTTTTAATCGAATTGAATCAAAAATTAAAATTTTTGAAAATAAAAATTGAAAATCGAACCAAACTATATTCAGTTTGATTTCGATTCAATTTGTCGGTTCAGTACTCGGATCGATTTTTGATCTAAAATCAAATTATGAACAATCCTACTCACAGCAAGAGCAATATCAGGTCGAGTATATAGCATAGCGTACATGAGGCTCCCTATAGCAGAAGCATAAGAAATCTTGCTCATACGCTGTATCTCCTCAGGTGTGTTGGGGCACATCTTCTTGGAGAGATGAACTTCATGCCTGAAGGGCAACAGACACCTCTTAAAATTTTTCATACTGAACCACTTTAGCGCTTTCTCTATGTACAGTCATTGTGATAACCTAGGATCCTCTTAGATCTATCTCTATAGATCTTTATTCTCAGAATATAGGATGCTTCTGTAAGATCTTTTATGGATAACTCTTTGGACAATCAAACTTTTATAGAAGTCATCATAAAACTGTTATTCTCAATTAGGAGGAAGTCATCCACATACAATAGAAGAAATATGATAGCCCTTCCACTGACCTTCTTGAACATGCATGGCTCATCCTCTTTCTTGATGAAACTGTTGGGCCTCATGTAGTACTCCCAAGGCTCAGGGGATCAAAGCTAAGGCCTAGATTCAAAGTCTATGAGGTGGTCATGGGGTTTTTAGGGCTAGTTTGGGCCCTAGGATGAAAGGTTATCAGCCTTTCGGATCTTGAGGTCCAGAAATTTTAGGTCTTGAAGGGCTAACTTATATTTGGATCAGGATTGAGTCTAAGATTATGAGATTGGATCAAGTCATGGGTGTATATGGGCTTGGGTGAGTGCAATCTTATATTGAGTTAGTCAGGAGAGTTTTTGGATTGGATCACATTAACCCTGTATATAAACATACATTGTATTTAGACTCGAAGAATCAAAGAAATACAGAATCATTTTCTCTCTAACCTTTCTCTCTCTTTCTTTCTCTCTCTCTCTGGTCTTCTCTACATCCTAGCAGCAGGAAACCCTAGGGTTTCTTGGCTACCAACCCAAAAAGGAAAGAAAGGAGGTGCTAGAAACCAACGCCTCCCTAATGCATGCCCCCCTATTTGTGTGCCCCCTCTTGGCTGCCCAAGAGAATTTTCAGATCTCATCTTTTATTCTTTAGAGGCTTCATTAAGAGTACTTTCAGATCTCAGAAGATAAATTTCAGATCCGATGGAGAAGAGGTTCAAATCGCAGAAAAAAATCCTACCGACAGGATTTACAAGGATGTTGAAATCTTGAAGGCTGTTTCTGTTTTGCTTGGTTACTGGCCTTCAAGGATCTCCATGACCTAATCCTTACTATTTCCTGACATCCATAATTTGAAAAAGTTGCTTCAATAATTGGTATCAGAGCACGGGTTGTGTGGAGAAAGAAGGAGACTCCAGAAGTTGAAGATCTTCAAAGGTTGAAATTTCAACAAGGACCATGTCAAGGTATTTCTCAAATCCCTTGGAGTTTTGTTGTATCTTTGGTTTGGATCCAACCATGGGAAGCAACATAAAGGTTGATTTTGAAAAGTTTGATGGAAAATTTTTTTTTTAATGTAAAAAATTTGGATAGAAGATCTTTTGATTCAAGCAGATCTAGATCAGACATTGGAAAAGAAGCCTGAAGGGATGATGGATCGTCAGTGAATGTCCCTGGAGAAGAAGGCTTGTTCTGTGATTAGAGGATATTTAGTAGATGTGGCACTCTATTCAGTGTTAGAGGAGAGGACCCCAAAAGTTTTGTGGTCGAAGTTGTGCACCATGTATATGAAAAAAAATATGTGCAACAAATTGATGTTGAAGAAGAGACCGTACAGCCTTCAGATGCAGGAAGGTGGAGATATTTTGGGTCACATCTAAAAATTCGACCAGGTGTGTAATAAGTTGCTAAACATTGGGTTGAAGATGGAGGAGGAAGATAAATTATTGCTACTGCTATGCTCGCTGCTCCCTTCCTATGATCCATTGATGACGATGCTACTACGGTAAGGAGATCCTGGAGTATGAAGACATGGTCTTGGTGCTGCAGTCTAATGAACAGTGGGAGAAGTTGATCAAAGAAAGTTCTCCCCAGGAGGGTTTGACTATGGAAGAGAGATCAGAAAGAGGAAAGAAAAAGATAAGTCAAGGGGACAGTCAGTCTCAGAAGAGCAGGAGCAGGAAGGAAGCCAGGTGCTACAAGTGCAACGAGATCGGATACTTCAAACGAGATTGCCCATAGTGAAAGAACAAAAAGGGAGAGAAGAGAGGATCTGATGCACTGAGTACAGTCACTGATAGTGAGGTGGAGGATGACCTCTTGGTAGTATCAGATGGTTACAGACAAAACACAGATGTATGGACCCTAGATTCAGCCTATTTGCATCACTACACCCTAAACCAGTCTTGATTCGCTACATACACCAAGATAGATGAAGGGAGAATGACACTTGGAGATGACAACCCATGTCGAGTTGTTAGTATTGGAAGCATTCGGATGAGGATGTTTGATGAGATGGTACAGACGCTCACTAATGTCAAGCACGTCCCTGATCTGAAGAAGAATCTCGTGTCACTTGGTTGTCTGGAGCGAAGTGGCTACAGCTTCAGCAGTCATACCAAGAATGGGGTGTTGAACATCTCAAATGGAGCCATAGTAGTGATGAGAGGTAGGAGGATGGAGATCAACCTCTATAAAATGGAAGGATCTATGGTGACTGGTGAATCTGATGCAGCAGCAGTGCAGGACCAGTAGGAGACTCATCGGTTATGGCACTATCACCTAGGCCACATGGGAGATCGTGGGATGAAGGAGCTGAGCAAGCATGGTCTGATTCCAGATATGGATGGAGGTATCTCAGAGGTATGTGAGCCATGCCAGATGAGAAAGCAGAGGAGAGTACAGTTTGCTAGCAGTTCAGCCCACAGTGCAGCCCCACTAGAACTAGTTTACACTGATTTATTGGGACCGACCCCGATTTCAGTCAGAAACGGGATGAGATACTTCTTGACCTTCATAGATGATTTTTCGAAGAAGGTATGGATCTACTTCAAGAAGGAAAAATAAAAAATCTTCACTAAATTCAAGGTGTGAAAAGCTAAGGTGGAGAAGGAGACAGGTTAGAGCTAGAAGTGTCTGAGGTCTGAAAATGACGGGGAGTACACCAGCAAGGAGTTTCAGATTTTTTGTGAGTGTGGTATCAAAAAGCACTTCTTAGTGAGAGAGAGTCCTTAGCAAAATGGGGTGGCCGAGAGCATGAATAGAATCTTTATAGAAAATGCACGGTACATAAGGCTGCAGGCAGGGCTTCCTAAGGTATTCTGGATTGATATAGTGGATGCAGTCTGCTATTTGATGAATTGATCACCTCACACTAAGTTAGATGGTGGTATTCCAGAAAAAAATGGTCTGGAAGGAAGATTGGGTTGAGCCATCTAAGGTGTTTGGGTGCACGGCATTTGTGCACATCGGTGCTGGTAAGCGGAGCAAATTGGATGCCAAGTCACAGAAGATGGTGTTCTTGGGATATCCGCAAGGAGTTAAGGGGTATCGGCTATGGGATCCCTTAGAGAAGAAGGTTGTCATCAGTAGGGATGTCACCTTTGATGAAAGTTCAGTTCTTCAAAGATAAGATGGCATGGAGGAGCAGTAGGAGGTCCAGCAAGGCAGTGCTGGACAACTAACATCCTATTCTATTTTGCCACTTGTAGGTGCATCAAGAGGACCTGGTATTCAGGTGGAGCACTCCCCAAAGGTATCTCCATAGGTCGAGAGAGTTCGGATGGATGAAAGAGGCTAAGAGGTCCAACAGGAGCAAACTGGATCTAGGATGGATATCGAGGTTGCACTGCACAAGTCCAAAAAGAATGTCAGAAAACCAGAATGATATGGCTTTGAAGGGATGGTGTCATATGCCCTGGTGACAATGAATAGGGACCCCTACACCTATGAGGAGGCTATAGAGAGCTAGGACAGAGAGAGGCAAATTCAAGCAATGTCTGAGGAGATGCAGTCTCTCTATAAGAATGAGACATGGTGATTGGTGTAGTTGCCATAAGGGAAGAAACCCATTGGTTGTAAGTGGGTTTACCAATACAAGAAGGAGCCTTCAGAGTAGGAAGGTATCAAGGACAAGACAAGGCTAGTGGCCAAAGGATACTCCCAGAAGGAAGGCATCGACTTCAGTGAGATTTTCTCTCTCGTCATCAGGCATACTTCCATTAGGGTGCCACTGAGCATCGTAGCAGTTCAAGACTTGGAGCTGGAACAGATGGATGTCAAGATGGTATTCCTTAATGGGCATCTAGAGGAGAGCATCTACATGGAGCAGCCACCTGGGTTTCGAGTGCCAGGAGCAGAAGGAAAAGTCTGTTTATTACAGAAATCGCTATATGAACTGAAGCAGTCATTGAGGCAATGGTACAAGCGATTTGATTTTTATGTAAGGAGCATCAGACTTTTCAGGTGCGAGTATGACTCTTATGTTTATGTTAAATCTTTGAAGGATGGGTCTAGGGTGTTTCTATTCTTGTATATAGATGACATGCTTATAGCATGCAAGAGTAGGAAGGTTGTGTAGGAACTGAAAGCAGTCTTGTCTCGAGAGTTTGAGATGAAAGATTTGAGATTTGTGAGAAAGTTCTTAGGCATAAAAATCTTCAGAGATCGAGCCAAGGGGGTGCTGTATTTATCTCAAGAAGGTTACATCAAGAAGGTCTTGGAGAGGTTTGGGATGAAGGAAGCAAAACCGACAGAGCTGCCACTTGTCGGGCACTTTAGACTCTCGAAGACGATGTCACCACAGGCTGAGGTGGAGGCTCAAGAGATGGAGAGAGTGCCATATGCCTCTAGTGTGGAAAGCCTTATGTACTCCATGGTATGTTGTAGGTCAGATATCAATCATGCAGTGAGCCAGATCAGCAGGTTCATGGCGCAGCCTGGTTGGGAGCACTAAAGAGTATTGAAGAGGATCTTCAGGTACTTGGCGGGTACTATTAGAGTCAGCATCTGCTATAGATAGCGAGGAGGTGCTGAGAGACTCTCCAACACATCCAAGGAGGCTCAGAGGAAGATAGGAAGGTTTGTAGATTCGAATTTTGATGGAGATGTGGACACCCGATGATCGACGATAGCTTTTATATTTAGCCTGTTTGGAGGTCCCATTTCTTGGAGATCGTGCTTGCAGCCCATCACAGCCTTATCAACTACTAAAGTAGAGTACATTGATGTTATGGAGGTAACGAAGGAGGTCCTATGGTTAAAGGGCTTGGCATTGGAGATGGACCTCGCACAGGAAACCATCAGAGTACACTGTGATAGTCAGAGTGCACTATTACTTGCACAAAACTCTATCTACCATGCAAGGATGAAGCACATCGATATCAAGTATCATCAGATCAGAGAGCTTATGCAAAAAGGTGAGGTAGAGCTGGTGAAGGTCCACACCAAGGAGAATCCAGTGGATGCACTGATGAAGGTACTTCCACAGGACAGCTTTCGAAAATGTGTGACACTGATGTACTTGATGGACAGGATGGAGTTGGTTGAGTCCTTGGGGCATCAAGGTAGAGATTGTTGGGCCTCATGTGATGCTTTCAAGGCTCAGGGGACCAAAGCTAAGGCCAAGGTCCAAAGTCCATGAGGTAGTCATAGGGTTTCTAGGGCTAGTTTGAACCCAAGGACGAAAGGCTGTCAGCCTTTCGGATCTTGAGGTCCAGAGATTTTGGGCCTTGAGGGGCTAACTTATATTTGGACTAAGATTGAGTCCAAGATTATGAGATTGGATCAAGTCATGGGTGTACATGGGCTTGGGTGAGTGCAATCTTGTATTGAGTTAGCCAGGGGAGTTTTTAGGCTGGGTCACATGGACTCTGTATATAAACATACACTGTATTTGGACTCGAAGAATCGAAGGAATACAAAATTATTTTCTTCCTAACCTTTCTCTCTCTTCCTTCCTCTCTCTCTAGTATTCTCCATATCCTAGCAGCAAGAAACCCTAGGGTTTCTTGGCCGCTAACCCAAAAAGGAAAGAAAGGAGGCGCTAGAAACCAGCGCCCCCTAATGCACGCCCCCCTATTTGTGTGCCTCCTCTTGGCCGCCCAAGAGGAGTTCTAGGTCTCATCTTTTATTTTTTGGAGGCTTCATCAAGAGTACTTCCAAATCTCAAAAGATAGATTTCAGATCTGGTGAAAAAGGAGTTCAAATCATAGAAAAAAATCCTACCGACAGGATTTACATAACTGCTGAAATTCTGAACACTGTTTTTGTTTTGCTTGGTTGCTGGCCTTCAAGGACCTCCACGATCAGATCCTTGCTGTTTTCTAACATCCACAACCTAGAGAAGTTGCTTCAATAGAAACTAAATGATTTGATCGCATCATTGAATTGAGTATTGCAGCTCCAAGATGCTTGCTTTAGTCCATAAATAGACCTTTACAGCTTGCAGACTTTGTGATCTCCATCACTGAACATGAAACCTAGAGACTGCTCCATAAGATATCTTTCTTAAGATATCTATTCAGCAAAATAGTTTTCATATCCATCTGCTACAGCTCATAATCATGAGCTACTGCAATAGCAAGCAATATTTGAATAAACTTCAGTATGGCAACTGATGAAAAGATTTCCTGATAGTCAACACCTTCGCACTGACTATAACCTTTAGCCACAAGCCTTACTTTAAAGGTCTTCACCTTTTCATCCAAATCGATCTTTCTCTTAAAGATCCATTTGCATCCAATAAAAACTATTCCTTCTGGTGGATCTACTAAGGTTCAGATCTGGTTAGTGTGTATCGAGTCAATTTCTGATCTCATCGTTTCCAACCATTTCTCAGAGTCGATATCTAACATCATCTTGTCATAGATTTTAAGATTATCAACATGATCCATATCATCCATGAAGAATGTTTCCTCTACATTCTCTTCCAGCATATCTATGTATCTTTCAGAAGGATGTGAGATCCTATTGGATCTACTAGGTGGAACGGGTTCCACAGGATCTTTGACTCATTTCACTTCAGAGACACTCTCTTCGAGCTAAATTTTTCTCCCACTACCTCCATCTTGGATACAATATTTTTTCAAAAATTTGTTATGCCAGCTCATAATCACATTGTGATCCTCCGGGAGATAAAAATAATACCCTAGAGACTCTTTTGGATCTCCTATAAAATAAGCTCTCATAGATCTAGCCTCTAACTTATCCATCTATTGTCATTTGACATAGGTTGAACATCTTTAAATTTTGAGATAATCAAAATTTGATTTTTTACGATATCATATCTCATATGATGTGGTAGGAATAGATTTAGAGATAACTCTATTGATTAAGTAATTGACTATCATTAAGATGTGTCCCCAAAGAAATAAATGAAAATTGATGAAGCTCATCGTGGATCGAATCATATCCAATAGAGTTCGATTTCTCTATTCTAAAACTCCATTGAGCTGAGGCATTTCAGATGGAGTTTATTAAGAGACTATACCATTTTTCTTGAGATAACCAAAAAATTTTTCACTCAGATATTCTCCTCCTTGATCTGATTGAAGTACCTTAAGTGATTTCTTAATTTGCTTCTCTACCTCATATCTGAATTTTTTAAAACTTTCAAAGGCTTTAATTTCTATCTCATAAGAAACATGTATTCGTACTGTGAAAAATCATCAGTAAAGATGATGAAGTAGAGATAACCTCCTCTGATCGGCACATCAAATGGGTCGCACACATCACTATATACCAAAGTCAGTACTTCTGTGGTCCTTTCCCCATGTCCTACAAAGGGTAGCTTGATCATTTTTCTTGAAGACAAGACTCACAGACTGGATATGACTCATCCGAGAATGAATCTAAAAATCTATCTTTCACCAGTATGTTCATCCTTTCTTCTCTGATATGACCTAGCTTAAGGTACCACATGTACTTTAGGTTAACCTCATCTCTAGATCTCTTAGATCCAATAGCACTCATTTTTTGCTCGGATAAATTAACTAACTCATCTGCATCAACATGCAAATGATAGAGACTGTTGATTAAGTGATGACATGCAATCATTTTATTTTCAAAATAAAGAGTGCATGGTCCTTACTAAAACTAATTTCATAATCATCCTATACTAAATACAAAATAGAAATTAAATTTTTGCTTGCATTAGATACACAGTAATAGTCTCTTAGTTCTAGACAAAAATCAGATGGTAATCGAAGAGAATAGGTCTCTATGGCCATAGCAGTAATTTTTGCTTCGTTGCCTATACGTATGGTCATCTCTCCTAGCCTCAACCTTCTACATTCCTTAAGATTCTGCATTGAAGTGCATAAGTGTATACTAGAATTAGAGTCTATTACCAAACTGGTAGTAGAAAAAATTGTTAGGTTAGTCTCAATCACGAGCAAGTCCGATATACTTTCTAAAGGTGTATCCCTTAAACTTTTTAAGATTCTTATTGACATTTCTTGGTCTAAGACACAACCTAGTTTCTTAAAACTCAAAACACTTTTCAAGTCTCTTAGCCAATCCTTACAGTTGGAACCTGACAATTGATTAATTTTTAAGATGCGGGCTAGACTAATAGAGGCAAACAACTACCTATAAAGAGAAAAATTTTTAGTTAGACTTTTATAATTAATTTTAATCTATTTTATAAAATTTATTTTAAAAATAAGCTTAGCTCCCACTATTTCTTCAAATCCTAACACTCATCAGATCAGGAAATGGAAACCACTTTGTGAGTTAAAGTTTCTAGTGGGTACTACGGTCCCACCAACTGGCACACCACCTCAACTGACAGATCTTGCTAAATGTATCAACCAATGGGTGGATAGCTCTTGCCAAATGCTTCTCAAACAAATTACAGCATACTTGGTCTCTAAGTCCTGAGACCTCATCTGACAGATCTTGATCCTATTTTTTAGTTAAATCAGACCCACCATTGAGCATGAGTGAAGCTGTCATTGGAATCTCTCCTGACAGATCTTGGGCTCAACCCCATCTCCATCCAGCATATAGAGTGGTTGTCTCTCCTCTGATACAACTAAACTACTATATCTAGTCGAGAACAATCAACATCGGAGAGGGCACGGTACTCTACAATAGTGGAAGACCTCTTGACTTAATATTGTTGATGAGGTTTTAATTTAGATCTCTTAGGTTTAACTATGTACTACATCTCATGTAGATCTACAATTAAATTAAATCCACTAAAGATATCCTGATTTGGTCTCACCAAATCGATCCAATGGTGCAATGCAAATTGAAGTAGACTCAACCTTAAGCACCACAAAATCAAAATTGATGTCCAAAATGGTCATGTAAGATAAAATGTGTGGGAGGCTCTCCGCTGCCTGTGGCAATGGTCCTAATTAAATAACCACCATCTATGTTCTTGCCTTAGACATCAAATTGGTCCATCAATTCGAGATTGAGTTGGCTTTGGTTCTCCACTACGAATTGCAATCACAATCATTTTCAATTAAGTTCACTATGCACCCTTCATCAAGGGCTGTAGTGATTCGATGTGACCACTACATGTATCAATGAACCATACAAAACCCATAAACTTGATTAACTTAATTTTAGATCTTTAATTCTCAATTTCAGAACTTTAATTAAGTGCATTATAAAATCAAATTTGGTTTAGATGTCGAAACTATTTCATATTTAAACATCTGATCATGTATCTCATATATAAATTTTCGATCCTAAATGATTTTGGATCTAGGGTTTTGCATAAAAGTAAATTCTTTTTATTTCATAGTTTTTCCTCTTGATTCATACAGGCATCCCTTCCACCATAGTCTTCTACGACAGGACGGCCTTTACTATAATTTTCGAAGAGTACTAGGCTACTAAAAAATCAATTTACATCCACACATCATATATGCATAAAAGGATAGATAGACATCTCATGCATGAACAGGATCATCATTACATGTTTTAAATTAGATCTAATCTAATTATTAAATCTGATTTTCAGATCTAATCAAATTTCTCATGCATCATATAGATCTAACATACATCTCATGTATCAACTAAAAATTAGATCATAAACATGTAATTCAGATCTAATCTAATTACATCTCATGCAACATGATCTAACTTGATCCTTTGAGAAAATACATCCCATGCAAATTTTCAGATTTAATTAAACATGCATCTCATGCAAATATTTAGATCTGTTAACATGCATCTCATGCATCATATAAAAATTTAGATATGAAAATCTGATTAACATGTTATCAAATAACGTTTAGCGATCGTTCTAGAACAACATTCTATCAGAACGACCGTGAACCTTAACCAAAAATTTTTAAATCTATAAATTTGATTATCAGATCTGAAAAATGCATGTGAAAGATAATTTGTGGCTCTGATACTACTTAAAGGATGTCACAAATCTGGAGACATGCATGCAAAAATCAGAGTATGCAGATTTTTAACTTTTAAAAATCTGAATGCAGTGGAATAAAAATCTGATCTTGATTAAACAATTTAATCTATCTAACATGCATAATATAGATCTAATCCACATATAATAGAATCGATCACATGCTTTTAAAATACTAAAATAAAAATACATTTAAATCAAAAATAAAAAATCAAGATTAAATCTCGATACCTTTGCGCTGGTAGCCTTTCACTGCAATCTGATGATCGTGATAATCTGATGAGGTTCTTATCAAGGCACATATGTATCTGACCTCTACAGATATTCACATGAAGTCTTTGATCCGATCAGAGGCCTATGTCTTCACTAGGGTGCTAGCTTCTTTGTAGAAGATGTCTCTTTGATGGTTGATTCAAATCCTTTCTTGGATCTCTCAGACTCTCTAGAGAAGAGAAAGAATATAGGAGAATTAATATATGGAGAAGGAAGAAAGGAACCTATGAGAAAACCCTTTTTTCTCTTTTTCTCTCTTTCCAAAAATCCCACGCCAATACAGTAGGAGGAAATCCTAGAGAAATCAGCCCACAAGAGGAGACTCTCTCCTCTTTTCTCCTGCACTAAGAAGGCCCACCGCCCCTCTCTTAATTTTTTTCACGGACACCCTACTGGTTTTCCATGATAAAACCTGATCTCTCTTTCTTACTACATGCCCCACACCCCTTTTTAAATAGGCACCCAAGTAGTTATAATATGACAACGTTTGAAAATTTAAAACCTAACCAAATTAGGACATTGGTTTTCATTCAAAATTAAACTAATTTAAATTCAAATTAAACTTGATCTAAAAGGGGATGAGTAGGGACGCATGGAGGGTGTTGGCATGGACATTCCTTAAAGAAATCTGATTTCACATGAAGAAATAAAGGGGCATCTCAAGTTTGCATGGAATAGGGTGGTAGTTAGGAAGGAAAGGGTGTCTTAGTTTAGCCTCTAATCGATTCTTGGATCAATCCTAATTAACTTAGGAATTAGTTATAACAAATTAACTAATTAGGTCCTAGCTCAATTAAAAGTTTAATTAGATTCTAATCTGATTAAAAAATTAGTTAGATTAAATCCCATCAAACTAGTGATAGATTTTTTGGATATAAGGTTATATCATAATCAATAGGGCTTGATCCAATCAAATCCAAATTAAATTAAATTGAATTCAATTCAATTAAATTTAATTCTAACCCTATTGCTCTATCAAATTAAGCTCTATTATAATCCAATTGCCAGTTAATCCTCCTACAACTCACTAACTCTTAGCAAATTATTTTACTGTAACACTTGCACTGGATTAATCATCAATCATATTGATGATTAAATCCAATAGCGATTCATAATCGCTAATTAGCCATCTGATCGGATAATGACCTCTTTTATGTGTGATTTCATAGGTTCTATTCTGTCTGATAGTGAAATATACTGTGATCTCTATCACAATATCATCGAAACTCCTTTCGATGGGTTGGAACAATTATATCTCTATCCATCAAGGGTCATCGATCATTAAGATGACGCTCGACGATTCTCACAATCTATCAGTGATATCTAGTAATATGTAGTGGCAATCCAGCAGAATAAAATATTAAATCTCTAGGTACAGTTATTGTGTAGTTCGATTCTTCTGTCGTGAGTCCCAACAAGACGCAGATCAAAGATAACTCGTCAAATCTGTTTGTTCGTCATATATCAGATTTAATCGACTCGAGTCTGTTAGAAATCTTATGAAAACTTCTTTTCATCATTCACCTATCATGATCATGAATTTTAGGAATCAATCTTATGAACTGCATAGGACCTCTCCCTATCTATCAAGGTCGACAAATCTCATCTTAATGTGTATCCTATTTCTATAATGGATCTACTGTAGCCAAGATACACCGCAAGATTCTGAATGACTAGGTAATCAAGTAATTATATAGTCAAACTACAGCAATCTCACTATAAATAGTCGAGACACCATAAGTCAAAGAACTATTTACATTACTGCAACTTTGAGTAAGTCACTGATGAGTGGGTAGCCATCCTAGCAACTTTTCATATTGGTCACACTCAGTATCCATGATCTCTATCAAGCACTTGTACTCTCACGTTAGTGTCTCCATACTATCGACTCGAGACTCTTCTACCTAAAAAAAGAAGTGATCCGTGCACCAATCTATCCGAATCAATGACCATCTCGGTGATGATCTATCGATCGAGAGTATTTAGGAATTAACCACTAATGACACATGCCTCAAATTTTTAACTCTTAAGAATACGTGTTATCATCCATCAATTTTTCAGATGATTCATAGACACAATTCAAATACGATATAAATAAAAAATAATTCAAATTTTATTTATTTTAAAATTTAATTATAAAATTATATCTTTAGAATGTGTATATGTATCAGCCAATCTGACTTCTAGGGCATACATCTAACAAACTCCCGCTTGACTGAAAATCAATTAGCCATAAATCTAAACCTCATCTTCACAAGATGAGCTTAAGTTTTCTGTTGGATCAGTGGCTTGGTCAGCGGGTCAGCCACATTCTCTATAGAGTCGACTCTTTGCACCTTGATGAACTTCTTTTCGAGATATTCGTGAATGAGATAGAATTATCACTCAATGTGCTTGGACTTTTGATGAGACCTCGATTCTTTAGTGAGCGTTATGGTACAATTGATGTCATAGAAAAGTAGAACAACATCTGATGGCATCACATCCAGCTCCGTGATGAACTTCTTGAACCAAAATTCTTCTTTAGCAGCCTTTGATGTGGCGATATACTCTACCTCCAAGGTAGAATCTGTAATAATTGGTTGCCTGGAACTCTTTTAGCTAATCGCACTATCATTATACAGAAACACAAAATCTAGTGTAGACTTTCTATCATCAATATCAGACATAAAGTCTGAGTCTGTGTATCCCTGCACTCGCAAGTCTTCTCCTCCAAAGATCAAGAGGAGATCCTTAGTCCTTCTCAAGTACTTAAGAATATTCTTCACAGTAATCCAGTGCTCTTCACCTAAATTTGACTGATATCTGCTTGTGACACTCATAACAAAAATAATATCAGGTCGAGTATATAGCATAGCATACATGAGGCTCCCTATAGCAGAAGTATAAGGAATCTTGCTTATACGCTGTATCTCCTCAGGTGTGCTAGGGCACAACTTCTTGGAGAGATGAACTCTATGTCGGAAGGGCAACAGATCCCTTTTGAAATTTTTCATGCTGAATTACTTCAGTACTTTCTCTATATACCATCACTATGACAAACCTAGCATCCTCTTAGATCTCTCTATAGACCTTTATTCCCATAATATAAGATGCTTCTCCAAGATCTTTTATGGAGAACTCTTTGGATAATCAAACTTTCACAGAAGTCATCATAGGAATGTCATTCCCAATTAGGATGATCTCATCTACTTACAATACGAAAAATATGATAGCCCTCCCACTGACCTTCTTGAACATGGATGGTTCTTCCTCATTCTTGATGAAATCAAATGATTTGATTATATCATTGAATTGAGTATTCCAGCTTTGAGATGCTTGCTTTAGTCCATAAATAGACCTTTACAGCTTGTAGATCTTATGATCTCCATCACTGAACGTGAAATCTAGAGATTGATCTGTATAATATCTTCTTCAAAATATCCATTCAGAAAAATAATTTTCACATCCATCTGTCATATCTCATAATCTGAGCTGCTGCAACAGCAAGTAATGTTTGAATAGACTTCAACATGGCAACTAGCGAAAAGATGACCTGATAGTCAATACCTTCATGCTGACTATAATCTTGAGCCACAAGCTTCGCTTTAAAGATCTCTATCTTCCCATCCAAATCAATCTTTCTCTTAAAGATCCATTTGCACCCAATAGAAACTATTCTTTCTAGTGGATCTACTAAGGTCCGGAGCTGGTTGGTGTGCATCGAGTCAATTTCTAACCATATTGCTTCCAATCATTTCTCGAAGTCGATGTCTGACATTACCTCATCATAGATTTTAAGATCATCAATATGGTCCATATCATTCATGAGAAATGTTTCCTCTACATCCTCTTCCAGCATATCTATATATCTTTTAGGAGGACATAAGATCCTACTGGATCTATGAGGTAGAATGGGTTCCATAGGATCTATGACTCGTTGCTCTTCAGAGATACTATCTTCGAGCTGAATTTTTCTCCCACTACCTCTATTTTGGATAAAATATTTTTTCAAAAATTTGGCATACTGGCTCACAATCATATTATGATCCTCCGAGAGATAAAAATAATACCCCAAGACTCTTTTGGATATCTTATAAAATGAGCTCTCATAGACATACCCTCTAACTTGTCCATCTGTTGCCATTTGATATAAGTTGGACATCCTCAAATTCTGAGATAACCAAAATTTAACTTCTTATCATGCCATATTGTATATGGTGTGGTAGAAATAGATTTAGAGAAAATCCTATTGATTAAGTAATTGACTGTCATTAAGGCGTGTCCTCAAAGAAATAAAGAAATGTTCGTGAAGCTCATCATGGATCGAACCATATCCAATAGGATCAGATTTCTCCATTCTAAAATTCTGTTGAGCTGAGGCATTTCAGGTGGAGTCTATTGAGAGATTATGCAATTTTTCTTGAGATAACTAAAAAATTCGTCGCTCAAGTATTTCACTCCTCGATTTGATCAAAGTACCTTAAGTGATTTTTCAGTTTACTTCTTTACCTCACATCTAAATTTCTTGAACCTTTCAAAGGCTTCAAATTTATGTCTTATAAGAAACATATCCCATACCATGAAAAATCATCAGTAAAGGTGATGAAGTAGAGATAACTTTCTCTAGATGATACATCAAATAGGCTGCATACATCACTATGTACCAGAGCCAGTACTTCTGTGGTCCTTTGCCTGTGTCATACAAAGGGTTGCTTGATCATTTTTTTCTTAAAAGTAGGACTCACAGACTGAATATGACTCATCCAAGAATGAATCTAAAAGACCATCTTTCATCAGTCTGTTTATCCTTTCTTCTTCGATATGATCTAGCCTAAGATGCCATATGTACTTTAGATTAACCTCATCTCTAGATCTCTTAGATCCAACAGCACTCACCTTTTACTCAAATAAATTAACTGACTCATCTGCATCAACATGCAAATGATAGAGACCGTTGATTAAGTGACCATGTGCAACTATTTTATTTTCAAAATAAATAGCGCAATGATCCTTATTGAAACTAATTTTATAATTATTCTATGCTAACTACGAAACAAAAATTAAATTTTTGCTCTCATTAGGCACATAGTAACAGTCCCTTAGTTCTAGACAAAAATTAGATGATAATTGTAGAGAATCGGTCCCTATGGCCACAGCAGCAATCCTTGCTCCGTTATCTACATGTAAGGTCATCTCTCCTAGCCTCAACCTTCTATATTTTTTAAAATCCTGCATTGAAGTACAAAGTGTACACTAGAACCAAAGTCTATTATCCAACTGATAGTAGAAAAAATTGTTAGATTAGTCTCAATCACAAATAAATTCGATATACCTTCTAAAGATATGTCCCTTAAACTCTTCAAGATCTCTATTGGTATTTTCTGATCTAAGACACAATCTAGTTTCTCGAAACTCAAAATACTTTTCAGATCCCTTAGCCAATCCTTAAAGTTGGAACCTGACAATTGATTGATTTCTAAGATGCGGGCTAGTTAGACTTTTATAATTGATTTTAGTTTGTTTTAGAGAATTTATTTTAAAAACAAACTTAGCTCCCATTATTTTTTTGGATCCTAACACTCTTCGGGTTAAAAAGTAAAAATTCTTTTGTGAGTTAAGGTTCCTAGTGGATACTACAGTCCCACCAATTGGCACATCATCTCACCTGATAGATCTTGATGAATGTGTCAATCAATGGGTGGACAACTCTTGCCCAATGCTTCTCAAAAAAATTATGGCAGACTTGGTCTCTAAGTCTTGGGATCTCACTTGACAGATCTTGGTCCCATTCCTTAATTAAGTCAGACCCACCATTGAGCACAAGTGAAGCCATCATTGGACTCTCACCTGACAGATCTTGGACCCAACCTCATCTCCACTCTGCATATAGAGTGGTTGCTTCTCTCCTGATGCAACTGAACTACTGTATCCAGTCGAGAACAATCAACATCAGAGAGAATATGATACTCTACAATGGTGAAAGATCTCTCGACTTAATATTATTGAGAAGATTTTAATTTAGCTCTTTTAGGTTTAATTGTTTACTACATCCATATAGATCCATAATTAAATTGGATCTACTAAAGAAATTCTGATTTGGTCTCACCAAATTGATCCTATGCTGAAATGCAAATTGAAGTAGACTCAACCTTAAGCACCACAAAATCAAAATTGATCTCCAAAATTGCTAGATAAGATAAGAAGTGTGGGAGGCTCCCTGCTGCCTATGACAACGATCCTAATTAAATAACCATTATCTATGTTCTTGTCTTAGACATCAAATTGATCCACCAATTAGAGATTGAGTTGACTTCGGTTCTCCATTACAAATTTCAATCATAACCATTTTCAATTAAGTTCATGATACATCCTTAATCAAATGCTGTAGTAATTCGGTGCGACCACTACATGTATCAATGAACCATACAAAATCTACAAACCTGATTAACTTAATTTTAGATCTTTAATTCTCAATTTTAGATCTTTAGTTAAGTGCATTATAAAATCAGATTTGATTTAGATGTCGAAACTATTTCATATTTAAACATCAAATCATGTATCTCATACATAAATTTCAGATCCTAAACAATTTTAGATCTAGAATTTTGCATAAAAATAAATTTTTTTTTTCGTGGTTCTTTCTCTTGATTTGTACAAGCACCCCTTCCACCATAGTCCTCTATGGTAGGATAGCCTTTACTATGATTCTCAAAGAATACTAGGCTACTAAGAAATCAATTTACATCTACACATATCATATATGCATAAAAGGACAGATATCATACATCTCATGTATAAACAGGATCATCATTACATATTTTAAATTAGATCTAATCTAATTATTAAATCTAATTTTTAAATCTAATCAAATTTCTCATGCATCATATAGATCTAACATACATTTCATATATCAACTAAAAATTAGATCATTAACATGTAATTTAGATCTAATCTAATTACATCTCATGCAACATAGATCTAACATGATCTTTTGAGAAAATACATCTCATGCAAATTTTTAGATTTAATTAAACATGCATCTCATACAAATACTTAGATCTATCAACATGCATCTCATGCATCATATAAAAATTCAGATCTAAAAATGCATGTGAAAGACTTTAAACCTTCTATCAGAACGACTTTAAACCTTAACCAAAAATTTTTAGATCTATAAATCTGATTATTAAATCTTAAACATACATGTGAAAGATAATCTGTGGCTCTGATATCACTTGAAAGATGTCGCACATCTGGAGACATGCATGCAAAAATCAAAATATGCAGATTTTTAACTTTTAAAGATCTGAATGCAGTGGAATAAAAATCAGATCTAGATTAAATAATTTAATCTATCTAACATACATGATGTAGATCTAATATATATACAACGGAATTGATCACATATTTTTAAGATATTAAAATAAAATCAGATTTAAATCAAAAATAAAAATCCGACATCAGATCTCGATACCTTTGCGTGGATAGCCTTTCACCGTAATCTGATAATCATGAAATCTGATGAGTTTCTCGTTAAGCCACACATGTATTCGACCTCTACAGACATCCATACAAAATTTTTGATCCGATCAAAGGCTTGTGTCTTCATCAAGATGCTAGCTCCCTTGCAGAAGTCATATCTTTGATGGTTGATTCAAATCCTTCCCTGGATCTCTCAGACTCTCTATAGAAGAGAAGAAATATCGAAGGAATAATATGTGGAGAAGGAAGAAAGGAACCTATAAGAAAATCCTTTTTTCTCTTTTTCTCTCTTCCTAAAAATCCCACACCAATACGGTAGGAGGAAATCCTAGAGAAATCAGCCCATAAAAGGAGACCCTCTCCTCTTTTCTCATGCACTAAGAAGGCCCGTCGCCCCTCTCTTAATTTTTTCTCAGACACCCTACTGGTTTTTCATGATAAAACCTGATCTCTCTTTCTTATTACACATCCCACACCCCTCTTTAAATAGGCACCCAAGTAGTTACAATATGACTAGGTTTGAAAGTTTAAAACCTAACCAAATTAAGACATTCATTTTCATTCAAACATAAACTAATTTATATTCAAATTAAACCTGATCTAAAAGGGGATAAGTAGGGACACATGGAGGGTGTTGGGATGGACATTCCTCACAAAAATCTGATTTCATGTGAAGAAATAAAGGGGCATCTCAAGTTTGCATGGAATAGGGTGGGCGGTTAGGAAGGAAAGGATTTCTTGGTTTAACCTCTTACCAATTCTTGGACCAATCCTAACTAATTTAAAAATTAGTTATAACAAATTAACTAATTAGGTCCTAGCCCAATTAGAAATCTAATTAGGCCCTAATCTAATTAAAAAATTAGTTAGATTAAACCCCATCAAACTCGTGATAGATTTCGTGGATATAAGGTTATATCATAATCAATAGAGCTTGATCCAATCAAATCCAAATTAAATTAAATTGATCCTAATTCAATTAAATTTAATTCTAACCCCATAGCTCAATTAAATTGAGTTCTATTATAATCCAATTGTAAATTAATCCTCCTACAACTCACTAACTCTTAGTGAATTATTTTATTGTAACACTTGCACTGGATTAATCATCAATCACATTGATGATTAAATCCAATAGCAATTCATAATCGCTAATCAACCATCTGATCGGATAAAGACCTCTTTTATGTGTAACTCCATAGATTTTATTCTGTCTGATAGTGAGATATATTATGATCTCCATCATAAAATCATCGAAACACCTTTTGATGGGTTGAAATAATTTTAACTCTACCTATTAAGGGTCATCGATCATCAAGATGATGCTCAACGAGTCTCACAATTCATTAGTGATATCTAGCAGTATGTAGTGCAATCCAGTAGAATAAAATCTTAAACCTCTAGGTGCAGTTATCGTGTAGTTCGGTTCTTCTATCGTGAGTTTCGATAAGAAGCAGGTTGAGGATAACTCGTCAAATCTATTCGTCCATCATATGTCAGATTCTATCGACTCGAATCTGTATGAAATCTTATAGAAACTCTTTTCCATCATTCACCTATCATGACCATAGATTTTAAGACTCAGTCTTATGAACTCTATAGGATCTCTCTTTGTCTACCAGGGTTGATAGATCCCATCTTGGTATGCGTTCTATTTCTACAATAGACCTACTATAGCCAACACACACCATAAGATTCTGAATGATTAGGTGATCAAATAATTGTACAATCAAACTACAGCAATCCTACTGTGAACAGCCGAGGCATCACAAGTCAAAGAACTATCTATACCACTGCAACTTTGAGTAAGTCACCGATGAGTGAGTAGCCATCCTAGTGGCTTCTTGTGTTGGTCACGCTTAATACTCTTAATCCCTATCAAGCATCTGCACTCTCACTCTAGTGTCACTACACTGTTGACTTAAGACTTGTCTACTCAAGAAGGGAAGCGATCCGTGCACTGATCTATCTAGATCAATCACTGTTTTTGTGATGATCCGTCGATCGAAAGTATTTAGAAATTAACCACTAATGACACGTGTCTCAAATTCTCAACTCTTGAGAATACGTATCATCATCCGTTAATTTTTTGGATAATTCATGGACACAATTCAAACACAACATAAATGAAAAATAATCTAAATTTTATTTATTTTAAAATTTAATTATAAAATTATGCCTCTAGAATGTGTATATGTGTCAGCCAATCTGGCTTCTAGGGTATACATCTAACATTAGCCTCTCTAATTGCTGTAAATATCCACTCTTAAAAATCCCATTGTCGGTCCTCTAACCTCTTTGGTTTACCAACTCAATCAATGAGTTAACAAGCTTAGCATCCTCCCCCTAATGCCATTTCCTATTGCACTTGTTCTCTTATTTCCTATTGAGGTTTCTCCTACTATTGAGTGCTCATATCTATATTCACAATCTCATATATTATATTTATACATTCACAATCTCACAACATGATATTACATTTGCATTATCCAAATGAATGAGTACAAGAGAACTGCTAAGAATTTGACATAATAGAAGCCTATAACATAACACAACAAGGACTATAACATAGCAAAGAAAATATTAAACAAGGATTATTACATAACACATAATGTTCATGCAAATTTTAACAGCCCAAATGTTAAACACAATAAAGATCACAATTGTTTCTTCAAATTCTATTATGCTGCCATGTTGCAAACATTTGGGCGATAAGATTAATCCTAAATGCATTCTAAGATGTAGATTACACAATATGCTCGATATGTGCACCATGCTTATGTGCGAAACTACCATGAGACCACTCTCTCTTATTGTATAGAGCCTCAATAGGATCTACATATATCTCTTTTCTAATGTAGTTATGCAGCAAGCAACATACAAAAAATGTTCCGATACATTATCTTAATAGGATACCAAGTATTGCTCCTAAGGATTGCCCATCTATAAGGCTGAAAATGGATCAGGTTAATCTATGACCCGATCCAACTAGACATGCTTTAAAGGATCCATAAGGTTGGGTTAGGTTCTAAAATTGGCCCTGTTTTATTTTCTAGGTCGGATCTGGATTTACTAAATTTTGATCCGATATGATCCGATCCAATCCATTTGATTTCTGAATCAATTTTAGATCTTGTAGTATATAATCCAACCTGATTGACTCGAACTCAGTACACTATTAAAAATTCAAACCCATTTAAGCCTCTAAATTATGATTTAAGACTTATAGGAGCAATGCTTTTAACATAAAGATATGTTTAAGATTATTTTTATATCCTAATTTGATTTAAGAGAAATATTATTTATTGTCTATTTTTTATGGTTAATAGTATTTTGCTATGTGATAACTAAAATATAATAAACTGCATTTGATCCGAATATAATTCAAATATGAATTTCTTTTTATTGGAGCCATGTTATACATGGACCTGACTTGACCCAATTTGGCTAACCCATTGGGTTGAAAAGTTTGGCTATAGACCCAACCTGACCCAATCCTCTATTGTGTAAGATCTGGGTTCATTATTAAGACCCGATCAAGGAATCAGGTCGAATTAGGATCACTCATAAGCTGATCTAACCCAACTTATTTGTACCCCTATCCATCTCACTTTATTAAGCCAAAATATCTCTTAATTACATTCTTAGTCCTGGAGTGCTTCATGTTATAGAGTTTCTCAGATGTAGTGAGTTGATAACCTTATCTCCACTCATTGAGATGATATCTTTGACTTCCAAATGGAGTAACAAATTCTTAGAATTTGTGCACCTCGCACCACATAAGTAGCAATAGCCTACTCATTCAAAAGTTAGCAAAAAGGTGAAGTTAGGAAAAATTATCTATCCTACTCATGCAAGGAAAAACCAGCTATATTATTGGACTTAAAATTACCTTATGGGACTTCTAATTCACTTCTGTGAGAAATGGCATCCTTGAGAACTCTATTATCATGTGTCGGCCCCTCCCATCGAAGTAGCATATGAATAAATTGCATATCTGTGGAGTACACAAAGTATATTTGTAGAAATCTCATTCTTTCTGCGGTAATATCTAGGTTTGTCCTTATATGAAATCCGCACTCTAATATGAATACCATCTAATGCACCTAGATAATTCTATTAATATAAATATGAGCATAATAGTGAATATTAACCATGTAATAGGCTCAAACATTGCCTTTAAATGTAAACTATAATATTAACTCACCTTAAACTACTTCCATTTATCATCTATTGATGTATTTGTGATAAGCTCAGGCTTCTTTAGGAAGTGCTAATGAAGCCTCAAAACAACATTGAAATGCCTACATACCATCTCACCCAACCTATGAAAGTAAAATTGTACAACCTTGTTTTTTGAGTGATGGCCTGGGGTGTGGAGGAATATTGCAGTCATCTCATCCACATAGATATGTCTACTTCCCTCCAATTTGCCTACTGATTTAAGCATTTCACAAAATTTTTCAAAGTGCCCTCCTATCCATTGTAAGTTGATCAATGTAAACTTAATCACTTTCTATTATCATAAGCCTAAGATTAGCTATTCTATTTATCATCCTCTCATCAAGTGTTTTATGAAAAATATACACCATTTTTCTAGGAATCCTAGCATTTGGCTACGCCAAGGTTTCAAGAATCAAGGCCATCATCAACATCATCTCAGCATAGAGCACCAAAATGCTAATTGCCATTTTCATCTTTTTAGATGTAGATAAACAAGCCATAATCAAGATTACGATTGGGTACCAAGAAATACATGTTACTGGTGGATGGACACCCTAAATCAACACACATATTTTGAAATTCAAAGTAATTCACCTGGTTAGGATCAATATTATTATAGTGATCCATCTTACCTCCAGAATACTTTTAGCATGTGGTCCTTTTGATAGTACTCCTCTATGATGGATCTCGAAGGAAAATCTAACTTCAGCTGTATCTATATCCAAAATAAAATAATTGCTAGTGCATATATATTTAATAAGAACTAGGTTTGTAAAGAAGCAAACTAATCATTACATAGTATAAAAATAATAATGTGACCATTTTATAATCCTATATATGAAGTAATCCAAATTTTCAAAAATGATATTTAGATTTACTGGGACCACTGTATAATCATTTAAACAAATTCAAACATTGCTAAATAGGGCTGAACCAATATATTAAATAATTACTAAGACCACGGCTGGATGATTTGAAGAAATCGAAATGGTCCTAAATGAGACCGACACAAATAAAAAAAAAATTGAGCTATATTGAAACTACTGCTGAATCATTTAAACTATTCCAAATATCTAAAGAAGAGACCGATAAGTAGAAGAAAAAAATTAAGAAACACTATGACCACTATATAATCATTTAATCAAATCCAATTGCTACCAATGCTAAATGGGACAGAAAAATCTAAAAACAAAGTTCATCGCATAACATAAAGGATAATATTTGCCAAAAAAATGATAAAAAAATTGCAACATATCTCTTTTTTGGATTTCTGCTTGCTTTTCCTCTACGATTCGATTAGGTGAACGAAGGCTTCAATTCGGTGAAAAAGCTTCAATTCTGAAGATTAGATATCCGGTCAAGCACTTTGGAGAAGAATGGGGCAACAAAATCACAGTGAAAAGAAATTCTAAAATTCATTTTACATCATAGATGGGTAATGAAGCAAGATGGAGTCCGATGAATCTGATGTCAGGTGAATTAAGTGTTACTTTTCGAACCATAGGAGGCTTAATAAAATTGAGCCTGAGCTCATATGGATAAAATATAATTAATCCTTAAATTTATTCACCACTCCAATATCCAAACTGTCCATAAGACCGCCAGAAAGAGTTTCCGCGGCTACTAATATGATGCAACGTGAATCTAAAGTAACAAAAAATAGTTTTCTTTGAGCATGAAGCAATAGAAAATAATCACAACATCGTCTAAGTCAAATTTTGGGCCTTACTTCGAGGCCCTGGACAATAAGCCCACTCTTCCAATGCAGCGCTTTCACTGACGAGCAACTCATTTCCACATCACCGTCATCACCCACATCATTGTAGAACTCCCCCAACTCGATCTCCATCCACCCATCATCCCTCAAGTGCCGCCGCTGCTGCCACCGCCCTCCTTCCTCCTGATCATCATCGTCATCACTGTCATCACCGTCTCCATCATCATCATCATCATCTTGCAAACAGACATCAATCTCGGAGGCATAAGCTCCTAGCCTCACTGATGCCAACTGAGGAGGGGGACCAAGTCCATATGACTCAGAGGCCAATTTGAAGACGAGATAAGCAACATATGTTGTTCTAGGAGACAGTAGTCGAGTGTCAATATTGCCATTTACTTCCAACCAACAAACAGTTAGAAGCTCAGCAACTTCTGCGAACCTGATGCCAAGCAAAGCAATCTTCCACGTTGAATAAGGTATTGCAGTGACGACATAAAACCACATCCAGTTGTATTTGAGGCAATTTACAAATCAACATATATTATATTTGGGAGAGAAAAGCTTGCTAATAAATAGAAGCATCACAAATTCTAGGTAGCAAATTGTTGCCTGTTCAAGGCATCTACGTACTGGAGGAAAAAATAGATGTTACAAAAAAACTGTGATAAGAATTGTTATACTTTTAAATTGCTGGCAAAAGACTCGACAGGGAGGAGTTACGTTGGCGGTAGTTTGGTTACATCCAATTTCACATGATTGCAAATGAACAATCTTAGCTATTAATCTCCACAATCCAAAGTATATGTCATAAGTTTTGTTATTCCATGTCTAATCTCGTGTTCAGACTTTTTTATTTTCTTTCCTTACTTTAACTTTTTGTAGCATTTTTTGTTATAGATTAGGGGGGCTAAAAGAACAAATGATCTAATATCGATCATGTGTTTATGACATGTAGAAAGGAGAGCAGAAACCCTATTCCATTCTTTCTTTTCTTTCTCATATACATCATCTGCTGCATGCCCTGCCATAATGTCCTAGCCCGTAACTTGGGGTGCTAGTGGCCTGCCAGTGGATGAACTAAATGCTCATATATACGTCTACCTTTAAGTATACCTTGAGCAGGCCAGCCCCCTGGAACCATGAGTTTCTTGTTGCATATATAGGTTTTAATAGTCCCATCCTTCTTGGATTTCAAGAGATCTTCCCAGCATGGTTCTTGTCTCTAAGGGTTTGACTAGTTTTAGTCCATTTGCATGAGATGAGAATGTTGCTAAGGGTGCAAGTGGATCGGATCGGGTCGGGTCATGAGTGACCCCGATCCGATTCGGTTTCTTGATCGGATCTGAATATTGGATCCAAATCCAGTCCAATAAAAGATCGGATTGTGTCGGATCAGGTTCAAGATCAAATTTTATAACCCAACGGGTCATTCGGGTCAGGTCGGGTCAATGTATAATCTAGCTCCGATTCATGAAATATGGATCCAGCTCAGGTCCAGATTTGGATCAGTTCGGGTCTAGGTTGTAAATAACAAGATCAATAAATATCAAATAAGGGTTATCACGGCACTATTTTGTGTAGCAACGGCACTTGAAGATTTGCTTTTTTTTAGTGTATGCTCTTTATTGTTGGCTTATGCATCAATTTTCAAACTATCAATTAGATGCTGAATCTATTACTTGTTCTCAAATCATATCTAGTTCTACTTATGTTTTTATTCTTGTTAGTGTTTCTAATGAACTCTATGAAGCTAAAATGAGCATCAAGACTCAATTAATGAGAGCATGTAAAAATAAATGCCAAGATATTTGACATAATTTGAAAATCTAGTGATGACAGTCAACAACCTTTGATCAATAGAATCTTGTTTTTTTTCTAATCTGTGTGTAAAGGAATGAAGGTAGGAGAAAGTCAAGGAGTTCTATTTTATCTATTTTTAAATTAATATGCTTCTATCACTTTTGTAATATCAGATGAATGAATATCTAATTCTACTTTCATCATGCTTCTTTTTGACATATATTTAAAATCTTGAATGAGGTTGACAGAGTAGTAGAAATATGAGTTTAAAAGTACCATCTTCCAAAGAACCGAAAGATTATAATTATGAAAACAAATGAAGAAATAAAAAAAATAAAAAGAAATAGAGCTTTGAAGTTTAATAAATAAAACAAAATGAAACCAAAGAAAGTAATCATGGTCGGGTCTTGTATTGGGTTCGGGTCGGGTCGGGTCGGATCATTTATCTCAAAATCCAAATCAATCTAAATGTGTCTACGGGTTGGGTCGGATCGGGTTGGATCCAAATTCAGTAAATCCAGATCCGATCCAAAAAATAGAGCAGGTCCTATTTTAGAACCCGACCCGGATCTATGGGTTCTTTAAAACGATTTGGGTCGGGTCTATGCGGATCGGATTGGGACAGGTCGGGGATCAACCCGACCCATTTGCGGCCTTAAATATTATAAACAATAAACTCTAAATATTGTTGGTTTCTCACCCTTTTTTGGTAACTACTTTTGATTGTCGTATAGAATTCATACGTATATATTCATGTATCTAGCTATGTGAAATCATGAAAAGCTATATGAAATTTCTCCATTTTGCATATCAAATATAAATGATATTGTACTGAGAAAATTTCTACATCTCTTTGTGCAGTTAATTAACTTCTCATTATGTCTTGAGCTTCGGGACTTGGTGGGAACTTGGAGTCAAAAAGTTGATTGAAAATCACATTAAGACTATTTTTAGGTTCTCGACAAACAAACACAGTGAAATAGCTCACGAACATTGAACCCAAGATTGATTTTGATGATTTCAAAATATTGAATATAAATGGTACTAATCATATGTTTCAAGATTGTATGTAGATTTTTTCAGGTATTCAAATTGAAGAAATATCCCATTGAAAAGATCTCCTCAAGATGCCAAGTCAAAGCACTTCAAATAACAAATTTTCATAAGTTTAGATGGGTCATTATAAAGAAAATGAATTTGAAAGAAGAAAATTTCATTTAGAAGCATTAAGGTTGAGAAATTAAAGTTTAAGAGGCAAAAATATGAAAAAAACAAAGTTAGAAGGTTTTGAGTCGGCTCCAACATGTTGGTATCAAGTGGCACAGAGCTCGAGTCAACTCGTAAACAGTAGGAGTTGACTCTCTCAGAAAAATAGGAAGCTAAATTCTACATGCCTGAGAATGAGCTAACTTGTGGGACAGACGAGCTAACTCGAAGTAAAAAAGAGTCGACTCGTGACCTGGGATAAACTATAATGGCTAGTTTTCTGTACTTCTTTAATGGCTAGTTTTTATTTCTAATGGCTATTTCAAGGGCTCAAACGGTCAAAACTCATTTTCTAACCACTTTCAAGGTTATAAAAAGCTAAAAAATTATTTGGGAAGAAAGATTAAGTAGATTTAAAGAGAGAATTTTTTACTTTTGTGAGAAATATTGAATATCCAAAAAAAAAGAAAAAAGAGAGAGATTTGAGTACAAATTTTAGTGGGCTTTCAAGAGCATTCATCTTCATCATTTCTACTTCCTCTCAAGCTTCAAAGAAGACAAGATAAAGCTTCAAAAGATCAATCATTCAGCTCTTTCTCTATGCTTCAAAAAAGTTCTATTTTAGTTTTTATTTTGCACTGAAATCTTATCTTGTATTTTTATTTTCTTTACAAGTTTCTTTGAGAGAAAGAAACTTGGGATAAAGGCCCATTCAAGTCCAAAATTAGATATTGTAGATTTTAATTGGTGAGCTGGTAAAATCAATTGAATTGATTGTGAGTCTAAAAAATAATTGATATAAGGTTGCGGTTAGTGATCCTGAAAAACCGACTAGATTTCTTTGTGATCTCGAGTTCAAACAAATACACTGTAGTCAGATGATTATAGTAAAATTTTCAAGAGGCTCTTGGGAAGTGGATATAGATACGGGGTTACACCAAACCACTATAAATCTTTTATGTTGGTGTTGTGCATTGTTTCTTCCTTATTTTATTATCTTGCTTACTTATTTTAATTCTTGCTTTTGCTATATTTTATATTTTAATTTCACTATAGCACATTGCTTTCACTTCACATTCACTTGAGTTAACTAAATTGGATGCACATAATTGTTTAGACTTTAAATTTGATTAAAATTTTAAAGAATCCAATTCATCCCCTCTTTTGGATTGCTACCTTTTTGGGCAACAATGAAAAAGTAGAATTTAGAGAGAGAGGCAAGGAAGAAAATAAAAATATAATTTAGCTGTTCTAACCTCCTATCATACTCGACAAAATGTAAGTAGGATATAGCTTTGCTCGAACGAAAATTGGTTTTGTGGCTGTCCAGTATTGAGATCTCTCTAAATTAACTTCTCTATGATGTCACATTATTAAAATTATTAAACTTATCAAAGTCTTGCCTATTATAGAATCTTGAATATCACAACTACTATATAATACTTATAGAATCCTAGTATATCAGTCTATTGTAGAATCTTAGATATCGTAGCTGCTATACATTGCCTATCGAATTTTGGCATATCTACTTATATCAACCTCCAAGGATCATGGGCTCAGGTAGAGAGGGGAGAGAGAGAGGAGGAAAACCAAAACACCGGCATGAAATGAAAAAAAGGGGGCGAGCTGGGAAAAAGACCTAACCTATGGCAGTGGTTTTAAAAATTACTATCATATGCTATGCATAACACTATCATACGTGACCTATGGCAGCAGTTATGCATAGCTGCTGCAATAGGAATATATGGCAACGATTATGAATAACTGCTACCATAGGTAGATATAAATTTCATATTTTTTCTCTGAATATGGTATAATTTTAAAATTTAAAATTCATCTTCACCGTTCATTATCTAAATAATTATCATTATAGTGTCGTATAAAAGACTACCTCTATCCGATAGTCCTAACTATATCGATCAATAAAATTCAATTTCAACGATCACGAACGATCTCATGATGATCTGATAGATAGAGACAACCGATGAATCTAAAAATTTACAATGATGATCTCGATGATATTTGTAGCATACTATCAAAATTTTACTTCAATCGGATATCATTATCATGATCAATTTAGTATGGGATGATTTCGATCGTTAAATAAAAAATAAGTGATTAAAAAGCCAAAAGTGTCCGATTATGAGATAATTTTTTAGATAAATTATCTTTGATAGTACTTTAATCATTTGTACGGTGATGATCGTAAAATTCAAACTGTGCGTATATAAACAATCTAAAATTATATCTCTTGATGCTCATTCTCAAAATCATTAAGTAATTACGTTTGTGCTTTTGTAAGATTTGCTTAACATGGATGATTCATGTAGGCACGATTTGGATTTTATGATCATCATCATATAAATAATTAAAGCAATAGTAAAGAATATTTATCTAAAAAATTATCTAATAATCGGATGCCGTTTGACCTTTTTATCACTCATTTTTTATTTAACGGTCGAAATCATTCCATGCTAAATTGACTATGATAATGATATCTAATTGAAATAAAATTTTGATAGTATACTACAAATATCACCAAGATCATCATTACAAATTTTTGAACCCATCGGTAATCTCTATCTATCCGATCATTATGCGACCGTTCGTGGCTATCGAAATTAATTTTATTGATCGACATAGCTAGGGCTATCGGATCGAAGCGATCTTTTGTGATTACACTCTACTGATAATTATTTAGATAATAAACAGTGAAGATAAACTTTAAATTTTAAAATTATCTCATATTCAGAAAAAAATATAAAAAAAATTATATTTAGCCTATATAGCAATGGTTGCACTAAACCACTGCTATAATCAATTATAGCAGCGGTTATTATTAACCACTGCCATTGATTTGATCTATGGCAATGATTACACCTAATCGCTACCATAGGTCGGAGATATGGCAACGGTTACTATAACAGCTGCCATCTGTCGAATCTATAGAAGCGATTATATATAACCACAGCTATAGGTCGAACCTATGATAGCAGTTATTTACAACCGCTGCTATATCTCCCACCTATGGCTGCGGTTAGTCAACTGCTGCAATATTTAGAACCTATTGCAGTGGTTATTTTGTAGCTGCTGCAATAAGTTTGGACTATGATCGTGATTACTTCTAATCGCCGCCATAGGCTTGTAACTGCTGCAATAAGTTTGGACTATGATCGCGATTACTTCTAACCGCTGCCATTGGTAGCCTACGGCAGCGGTTACTTATAATGGCTGCCATATATCCAATATATGGCAGCGGTTATGAATAATCGCTGCTATACTTGCTATGGCAGTGATTTTTGAACCGCTGCCATAGGCTTGTTCTATAGTAGTGTTTGTTGGGATGATTAATTTTGATGCTCCGTATATATACATGATATTGTGTTGATTTTTATTGCTTGTTTGAAAATATTGATACATATATTCTCTTAATCCTAGTATCATATTGATTATTAGAAGCATAAATTTTATTTTAAATTCAGCATGCTCCCAAACCCCTCATAACAAGATATTACTTATGAAACTTAAATTAAAATGAGCTTGATGGCATATGAAAATATTTGGATGCAAAACTCAAAAATTAATTTTTAACATCCTCGTAAGATATGTAATCATTGAAATATCTAAAAATTACATGAATTAAGTACTTAAAGATAAGAAATTCTAGTCATAAAAGATCAAGTGCTTGATGTGATAATTTGCATTGCATCTTAGGCTTACCCCTAAGGTTTTGAAATTTCATAGTTGAACCAAAACACAGAAATATTATCTAGATTCCCATTTGTTGATCCACTTGATTTGATTATTTATTAAATCCTTAATTAATTAATTTTTTATCCCCCAATTCAATTTGAATATCTCTCATGACCTAAATTTGATTGAAAATCAGTTACCAATCAATTTGAGCTAAATTTTAATTTTTTAAAACTCCTTTGAATTATTTCTATATCAAGAAGTCAACTCTTGAAACAAGAGGAGTCGACTCATTTACCATTAAAACAATGCTCATGATGACCTTCTCAACCCGGACCATCCTCTTAGAGCCTCTGACCTCACCCTTAGGATGCTAGGACTTGCATTATAGATGTACATGCTATACATTTTGGACTTTTTAATGTTTGTTATTATAAACATCTCATGTAAATATCTTTCGAAAGTAATGAAAAGAAGAATTTTTGAAGATTTAGTCTCTACTTGAATGAATCCAATGTTTGATTGCTATTGATGCTTACACTTCTAAGATGGCTTTGTTTACAAAAGTAGGGGAGAGAAAATATTAAAAGAAGAAATGATTAGTTAATTAAAAATATACTTGAATATGAGAATTTAAATTTACAAGATTAAATTTATGTTAAATATGCTTAATGATAAAATAGATTTGCTTACAAAACAAAAGAAGAGAAAATGTTAAAGAATAATTAATTAAATGAATGTATATTAAAATTTGATAATCTGAATTTAAATGTGCTCAATTTGAAATAAAAAGGGGGAGAAAGGTTGAAAAATAAAATTATCCAGCATTAATTATGAAAAATAGAGGGAGAAAATATTACTAAAATAATTTAAAAAAAATTCTGACATTTACTCTTAAAAATAAGGGGAGAGATGTTTGTGTGTTGAATATTGTCTAGCTTTTATTGAGAATTCAAATTACTTTGTGATCCTTTTAATTTGAGCCTTAATGTGATTTTAATCATGATTTAATTGTCCAATCATTTTTAATAATAAATTGGAGTTAAAACTGAACTAAACATATTCTCACTTTAAAAAATAAATTTTCAAATCCAATTTAAAATATATTTGCAAATTTGAATATGGTACTGAAATTTTGATATGCATTGAGAAATCTTCATAAATTATTGATATCAAGATAATTTTTACTCAAGAAATAAATATGAAATAGTGATTCTCATTTGCCTTGATACTATATGTTAAAATCATTGATTTACTCGATACAGTTTTGATACATATTTTTTTATATTTAAATAACTAATTTTTGTTAAAAAAAAGAAGAATTAATATTGAAATAAATGTTGTACCTCATTTCGCCATTCAAATCTTTGAAAAGCCCTATTTCTTTTAAAGATTAAAAGTACTTATTTGAAAATATAATTAAAGAGACATATTCATTCAAAAAGGGGGAAAGTTATTGGTATTTGATTTTAAGCTAATTTTGAAAAAGAAGAAATATTTAAAGCATGTTTTGAATCAAAAGATAAGTTTTCAAAAGGGAGATGATTTATTTGAATTGATTTTCTAAATTTGATACATCTCCTAATTTGATATATTTTTAAATTCAATCTTATTGATTTTGATGATTTTTTTTGATCCTTTTCATGAGCTTTTTGATGCTATCAAAAAAAGAGAGAGAGATGTTAAGTATATGCTAAATGAATTAATACTTAAGATGCTCATTAATTTGATGCTTGAAATAATTATGCTCATTAATTTGCATTGAGATATCTTTTAAAATGAGTATATATAAAATGTGCAATAAACTAAAGATCAATTGAAAACACTCATGATGTGTACATTCATTGTGTTTAATCTATACTTCATGATATATTTTTATAAAATATATTAAAATATATTATTTATTTTTATTGAGCATATACTCAAAATTTTATCAACATAAAAAAGGGAGAGATTGTTGACCCTAAGATTGATTTTAATGATTTCAAAATGTTGAGTATAAATGATACTAATCATGTATTTTAAGATTGTATGTAGGTCTTTTCAAGTGTTCAAATTGAAAAAATATTCCATTGAAAAGATTTCCTCAAGATGCCAAGTCAAGGTACTTCAAAGAATAAATTTTCATAAGTTTGGATGGATTATTATGAAAAAAATAAATTTGGAAGAAGAAAATATCATTGGAAGCACTAAGGTTGAGAAATTAAAGTTTAAGAGGAAAAAATATGAAAAAAATAAAGTTAGAAGGTTTTGAGTCGGGAGGTTTTGTATCGATTCTAGCATGTTGGTATCAAGTGGTATAGAGCTTGAGTCGACTCATGAACAGTAAGAGTTGACTCTCTCAGAAAAATAGAAAACTGAATTCTGTATGCTTGAAAACAAGCTGACTCATGGGACAGACGAGCTGACTCGAAGTAAAAATGAGTCGACTTGTGGCCTAGGACAAGCTATAACGGCTAGTTTTTATTTTTTTATACTTATCCGACGGCTAGTTTTTATTTCTAACGGCTATTTCAAAGGCTTCAATAGTCAAAACTTATTCTCCAACCACTTTCAAAGTAATAAAAAGCTAAAGAATTATTTGTAAAGGAAGATTAAGTGGATTTAAAGAGAGAATCTTTTACTTTGGTAAGGAACATTGAATATCCAAAAAAAAGAGAAAAGAGAGGGATTTGAGCACAGATTTCAGTGGGCTTTCAAGAGCATTCATCTTCATCATTTCTACTTCCTTTCAAGCTTCAAAAAAGAGAAGACAAAGCTTCAAAAGATCAATCATTCAACTCCTCTACACTTCAAAAGAGTTTTATTTTAGTTTTTATTTTATGCTAAAATCTTATCTTATGTTTTTATTTTCTTTACAAGTTTCTTTGGAAAAAAGAAACTTAAGATAAAGGCCTGTCCAAGTCCGAAATTGGATATTATAGATTTTAGTTGGTGAGCCCGTAAAACCAACTGGGTTGATTGTGAGCTCAAAAAATAATCGATGTAAGGTTGTGGTTGGTGATCCTAAAAAACCGACTAGGTTTGCTTGTAATCCCGGGTTAAAACAAACACACTATAGTTGGGTGATTATAGTAAAATTTTCAAGAAGCTCTTGAAGAGTGGATGTAGATGTGAGGTTGCACCGAACTATTATAAATCTTTTGTGTTGGTGTTGTACATTATTTCTTCCTTGTTTTATTATCTTGTTTACTTATTTTAATTCTTGCTTTCGCTACCTTTTATATCTTAATTCCACTGTAGCACATTGCTTTCACTTCACATTCACTTGAGTTAACTTAATTGGATGCACATAATTGTTTAGATTTTAAATTTGGTTAAAATTTTTAAAGAATCCAATTCATCCCCCATTGGGTTTCTACCTTTCTGGGCAGCAATGAAAAAGTAAAATTTAGAGAGAGAGACAAGGAAGAAAATAAAAACATAATTTAGCTGTTCTAACCTTCTATCATACTCAACAAAATGTAAGCAGGATATAGCTTTGCTGGGATGGGAATTGGTTTTGTGGCTATCTAGTATTGAGATCTCTCTAAATTAACTTCTCTGTGATGTCACATTATTAAAGTTATTAAACTTATCAAAATCTTGCCTATTATAGAATCTTAAATATCACAACTACTATATATTACTTATAGAATCCTGACATATCAGTCTATTGTAGAATCTTAGATATCGTAGCTGCTACACATTGCCTACCGAATTTTGGCATATTTGGTCATATCAACCTCCAAGGATCATGGGATCCAATTGTCATATTTATATTTAGTATGTGTACCAAATCCTAGGATTTTGCCATTATCAAGTCCCTAGTATTTTTCTCATAATCATGAGATTTAATTATTGTATTCTACCTTATTGGATCTCTAAAGTCAAAGAGCTCAGCTTGTATATAAAGCACACTAATATCATAGATGTGAAATGTAATTCAAATTTCTTTTTCTATCCAAATTTTTCATGGTATCAAAATAGGTTTTTCCTTAATCAATTAAGCCCTCTTTCGTATTCCCCTATCATCCTCTTAATATTTATTTTCTTTGGTCCTTTATTCTCCATCTAATAATCATGGCTTCTTCTACTATTATTTCTGATCCAAAGTGTTGATGTAACATGTCCATTCTTTCTCTATCACTCAAATAAGCCAGACATGGTCTTGGTCTCTCAAATCCTTATTGATCACAATTATCCTTTATAGAGGCATGCCATGAAGCAGCTCTCTTGGCCAAAAATAAAATTGGCTTCATTGATGGCTAGCTTAAGAAGCATGAAAAAGTTCCACAATGCTTGATGCTTGGTAGTGTTGCAACACCATGGTGCTTTCTTGGATTTGAAATGCAGATCATAAAGATCTTATAAGTAGCATAGCCTATTTTGAAACTCTGAAGGAGGCATGGGAAGATCTCGAGGAGCACTTTTCTCATAGTAAGACTACTTAAATTTATTATATCAAGCGAGATATCTCAATACATATTCAAGATCAATTTTCTGTTGCTTCTTATTTTACTAAACTCAAAATATATTGGAATGAAATTAATGATCTATATCCACTTCCTACTTGCACCTGTGGAGCAATGAAAGAGTTGAATCGGATCTTCCAAGATGAAAGGATTTTTCAATTCCTTATGGATTTCAATGACTTTTTTTCAATAGTTCCAAGCCAGATACTCACCATGGACCCTTACCTATAGTAAATAAAACTTTTCTCTAATTTTGCAAGAGAAAAAGTAGAAGGCACTATAAGTTAAACCGATGCAAACTCTTGAAGGCGCTGCCATGGTTGCTTCGTACTTTGATAAGCATGACTCTAATCATTCTAGTAACCGAGGTTGTGATTGTGGAGGTCATAGTGGGTGAGGACGACCATACCGTGATTATTGCAATAATCTTGATCATACATGTGGCACCTACTATAAACTATATGGCTATCTGAACCACTATGGAGGAACCAAAACTTATGTTCCTGCAAATTATGCTGCCAATAATGAAAATCCTCTTAGTCCATCCATTATACCCTAGCTCATGCCAGAGCAGTGTGCCCAATTGCTATCCGTATTGAACACCAATAAGACCACAACTTCTGTTAACATGGCAGGGATCCCTTTCAATTCAGAACTTGTGACATGGATAATTGACACCGATGCTTCTGACCATATTGTCTTGGACTCTAATCTTTTTCTATCACTCGAATCGTTACCAATTTCTCCATCCATTAAATTACGTACTAGAGATATAGTTCAAATAACCCAAAAAGGGATGGTAAAATTATCCCTTTCTCTTGAGTTAAAAGATGTCCTTTGCATTTCCACTTTCAATTTAAATTTATTATCCATTAGCAAGTTCATTAAAATACATAATTGCATTGCTATCTTTTTTTCTCACTTCTGTGTTTTTCAAGACCTATCGACGAAAAAGCCAACTAGTCTCGGTAAAGAAAAGGATGGTCTCTTCTACTACAAGAGTCCAATTTTTTCTATTTCTATAGCTTATTGTACCCAATTGAGTTTTTGGTATAATCGATTGGATCATCCATCCACTTCAAGATTAAAGATTTTAGCTCAAGATATTTTTGTTTCTCTTTTTACTTTTCAAAATAAAATAGATTCTTGTACCATCTGTCCTTTAGCTAAATATATCAGAGTTTCTTTTCGTATAAGTACTTTTGTTACTTCATTTTTGAACTTATTCATATAGATATTTGGGGAGATTACTCTATTCCGCCTCATATCAGTGTACGTTATTTCTTAACAATTATGGATAACTTTTTTCGTAGCATATGGATTTTTCTAATGCGGTTCAAAAGTGAAACATTTTATTTGCTTAAAAAATTTATTGCTTTAGTAAACAATCAATTTTCTCATAAAATTAAGATGATTAGGAGTAATAATGTGATGATATTCATGGACCATCAATTCCAAACTTATCTTGATTCTTTATAAATTATTCATCTAATATCTTGTGTTGGTACACTATAGCAAAATGATGTAGTTGAGCGCAAATATAGACATCTCCTTGAAGTTGCCCGACACTATGGTTTCAAGCTAGCCTATCTATCCAATTTTGATGTGAGTGTATTTTAACTGTAGCTTATCTTATTAACCAACTTCTCTCACCTATTTTAGGTGGTAGATCTTTTCATGAAATACTTTTTGATAAAAAACCCTCTTATCACTATTTACATACTTTCGGATGTCTTTGTTTTGCCCATATTCAAGCTTAAAATAAATTTGGATCTTAAGTGCAAAAATGCATTTTTGTAGGATCCCCCTATGGATAAAAAGGCTACCATGTGTATGACCTTCTTGAGAAAAAAATATTCACTAATAAAGATGTTATTTTTCATGAATCAATTTTTCGATTTGTCAACACACCATATGTTTCACTCTCTTCCCAATCTCTAATTCTTTCTCACATTATTGATACTGGTGATAAACCTATGCTCTCTACTACTTTAAGTAATCTTCCATCTTCACCTACTCAGCCTTCTTCCACTCCTAATCAGGACTCATTTGAAATAACATCTCTTAATCCAGCTCCAAAATGCTCTGCAAGAATCTGATGTCCTCTCCAATGGCTCCAAGATTTTTAGTGCTCTCAAATTTTCATCCTTTTCTTGTTTAGATCAAAACAACCGTGTGTGTGACAGGTACTAAATATCCACTCCAAAATTATCTTTCCATTGATAAATTCTCTAGCTCTCAACGTGCATTTCTAGCTTCTAATTTCCTCTTCTTAGGAACCCAAGTGAGCATTCTCCTCAGCAATGAAACATGCTCACTAGCATGATGCTATGGCCGATGAAATTAAAGCCTTAGAGCTGAATCACACTTGGTCTGTAATGCCACTTCTACTAGACAAACATACCATTGGAAGCAAATGGGTATATAAGATCACATACAAATCTGATGATAGTACTGAATGATATAAAGCAAGACTTGTTGCTAATGACCACACTCAAGCTGAAGGCCTAGATTATCATGAAACATTCGCTCCTGTCACCAAATTCGTTGTCTTATTGCCATTGCAGCTGCCAAATATTGGCCTTTATATTAGCTTGATGTCAATAATGCCTTCTTCCATGATGATTTGAATGATGAAGTTTACATGCAATTGCTACCAAGTTTTTCTCGAAAGGAGGAGAAAGTAGACCATTTAGTTTACAGACTCAATAAATCCTTATATGGTCTCAAACAAGCTTCCTGTAATTTGTTTTCTAAATTATCTACAACACTATTCCAAGTTGGCTTCACTTAATCAATTGCTGAATATTCACTTTTCACCCTCAAATCTAAGGGTAGCATCACCACTATGCTTGTTTATGTTGATGATATACTCATTACTGGCAATGTTCCTTCTTCCATTGGTTTCACTAAATCCTACCTCCAAGATCACTTTCGAATCAAAGATCTTGGCACACTTAAATATTTCTTGGGTATTCAAGTTGCACATTCCAACAAAGATATTTTTCTCTCTCAACAAAAGTATATTTTAGATATTCTTGAAGATGCAGTTGTTCTAGATGTTAAACTGATGCACACTCCGATGGAGCAAAATATAAAATTATCACATGATGTTGGAGAACCTTTGCATAATTTTGGATCATATAAATGTCTGATAGGTCGTTTGATTTATCTCATAATCATACATCTAGATATTACATTTGCTGTCAATCTTCTTAGTCAGTTTATACGGGAACCATGCCAACCCCATATGGATGCTACTTTTCGAGTCTTGCGATATCTCAAATCTTATCTTGATTTTGGTATCCTCATGCTTGCCTCAAATAATTTTCATCTCAGTGCCTATTGTGATGCTAATTGGATAAATTGTCCCACTACTCACCATTCTGTCATAAGTTATTGCAGCTTTCTTGGTGATAGTCCTATCTCATAGCGCATAAAAAAAAGTACCATCTCTCGCTCTACTATTGAGGCTGAATACCGATCAATGGCCTCTACCTCTTGTGAACTGATTTGGATCAAAGCTCTATTGTCTGATTTGGTGATCCACCATCCTCAACCTATGTCTCTTTATTGTGATAATGAAGCTGTACTTTATATTGTTGCCAACTCTATTTTTCATGAGCGGACAAAATATATCGAAATAGACTATCATATTGTTTGAAAAAAATTACAATCAGGCACAACCTAGACCAAATTTTTTTGAAGTGACAAGCAACGTGCTGATATTTTTACCAAAATTTTGGGTCATGATCCATTTTTTTATCTATTAGGCAAGTTGGATATTACAGATTTACACATACTAACTTGAGAGTATTAAAGTTGTCTGAATTTTGTCTATTATAGAATCTTGGATATCACGATTGCTATATATTACTTATAGAATCCTCGCATATAAGCCCTTATAAAATCTTGGATATCGTAGCTGCCACATGTCGCCTACCGAATCTTGTCATATTAGCCCATATCAACGTCCAACTATCATGGGATCTAGTTGTCCTATTTATATTTAGTATGTGTACCAAATTCTAGGATTTTGCTATTGTATTATACTATATCAAGTCCCTAGTGTCTTTCTCATAATCATAAGATTTTATTGTTGTATTCTACCATATTGGATCCCTAAAGTCAAAGGACTCAACTTGTATATAAAGCACACTAGTGCCATGAACATGAAATATAATTCAAATTTCTTTTCCAATCCAAATTTTTTAGAAGTAGAAGAAAGATAAGGAAAAGCCCTACCTTGTTGTTGTTTTATAACTGAACAAATGGTATATCTCTTGCTTACACATGCAAGCACACATGCACCCAAACAACTTGCTAAAACATCATATTAAAATCTAAAAGAAATTTCTTCAAAAATAGAGATAGTTGTGCACATACCGTGACTCGGCTAGAGAAAGCCATCTCCAATATTGTGGTTCATAACTCCATACAATATTCATGATTCTTGGAGATATCATGTAGCATTTACGTCCAGTTGATTTCTCCAATCCAAAGCTCTGCTACCCCAAAAGAATGGCAAATATTTAAAGAAGATAGCAAGACAAAAAATCAATCTATTCATAAGGAAACCATCAATATTGTACTTTTAGTTTCTCGAAGCTAGGGAAAGTGCACAAGAAGCTAATATTACTAGATAGAGCCAGAATAGTGCACATGTATTTATCAAATTCTTTCTTAAAACCATCTCGAATATGCTGCAATAAACTTTAAATTGCAAAATTGTCTGAAATTTTTCAAAAAAAAAAAGGAATCATTATGTAAAAAAAAAAAAAACAACAAAAAAACTCTCCTTGCAATCAACTTATAAGAAATGGCACATATGACATTTAGGATGTGCATGATGTCTATTTGTAACATAAGTTGTAATTAGATATCTATATATATCAAATAGATAAGAGAGAGAAACTATCTCCCCTCTCAAATATTAGGAAAAATAAAAGAAAGAGAATAGGAAAATCATAGACTCCTTTTAGGACTTGTTTGGTTCATAAGAACTTTTTTTTATAAAATATTATTCTTGAAAACTTATTTCCTAAGAATATGATGCCTCAAAAAATAATTTTAAAATATTTGATTGACTATGAAAAAGTGACTTATTTTAAAGTAGTCTATATTTGATTAAACAACTATTTTTCTGAAAAAACTATGTAAAGTATCTATTATACCCTTAATCGATATAAAACTATAATATTTTGCTCCCAAACTTTGTATAAATATAAATATAATATAACATTAGATCATAATAATTTATTACATTAATATAATACTAATATATTAATATAATATTATTTTATTAATATAAATATAAGTATAATATTTTTATTTTAATATAATATTTATTAATATAGATATTATTATAATATTAATATTATATCAATATTAATATTAAATAAAATATCAATAAATAAGATATTATATTAATATAATATTATGTTATATTAATATTATTATAATATTATATTAATATTTATATTAATACAATATAGAAGAACAGCATTAAAAGGGTATTCTTGAAAAAAAGGATCTTCAATTCTCATTCCAAAAGCCCACCTCCTCCAGAGGTTTTTCTTTCCCATATAAAGATATTTTTCCAATCTCTCTTTTTTAAAAACTCTAATCAAATTATAAGAATTTTTTTTATTTTTTAGGAATCACACATCTCCCTTTAAATTTTCGTAAACCAAATGAGTCCTTAATGCCACATCACACCTCCCTTGCTCTCGCTCTTTTCTACTTAATTGAAATTTCTAAGTAAATACTATTCCTAATTACATGATATAAACAAAAGGAATAAGTGCCCATTCCACTTCTCAATTAAGTATCTTCCATGTTTAAAGAGTCATTTTGCTTTTTTAGCCAAACAGGACTTTTCTCCTTTTTTTTTTTTTACGAATAATTTACACAATAAATATGCCATATTTGAACCAAAATTTGCTTGAGAATAATTCCACTCAGATGCTACTAAATGGCATTTGAACATAATTTTAGGAGCATAAGTCATCAAGAATCATGCTTTTTGAACATTTTTGCTAATTTCTATAATTTTCCGAGGGAAACACAAATTATCATGAAAATCATAATATGCTAAAACAATGTCACAGGTCATATTCCAGTCCATAAATATTCTGTAATAAAATAATTTTGAACTAATAACTCAAGAACCGAAAAGCAATCTCGGCTTATCATCTTTTATGATTTTTTGAAAATAAATGAATATTTTTATTTAAAAATTAATTTAAAAAGTTTAGAACATGACCAAGTCATATGCTCCTCCTGTTTTCGGCTCGATTGTGGCCTCTAATTAAGAGTTCTTAGAGCCTTCCATCAGAAAACAAGGCTAAGGGGAAAGCGAGGCATCACCTTCATTGCCGTTTTCAGAAAGTGATGGCTCTACCAAAGAAAAGAAGAAGAAAATGTAGGGGAGGAGAGAAATTAAGAGAGGTAGTGATGATGAGCCTCACGACATAACCCTTCTCCTTTGACAACGAGTTCATCATTGTGTATGTCATGTCTAGGATGCTTTATCATAAGAACAAAATTGTTCTGTTACTTTCTTTATGCATTTAAAAAGAACGCGGGACAAAAAAAATAATCGAAAGGATAACATGATAACCATGCCAAATAATTTCTTTATCCAATTTTACAAAGTCCATCCAAGCTCTACCGGAATTGTCTTGTGACACAAGTCAGAGGGATATATATCTCTTGCTCATTCTGCAACCAAACAAAGCGTTCCATTTTTATCCGATGAATGTTTGGATTTAAACTACTTATGAATTTGACAATAATTAAAAAAGTACCGAAACAAATCCATATTTTTATTTTTTTATTTTATGTTGTATATATGTGACTTCATGGTAGTTTTAGCTTTCAGATTCATATTTCTACCTTTTACCTTATTATCAAGCTCTTTTTTTCTCTTAAATCTACCTCAACTTGATTTTAATTACTTGATTAAATAACATACGTTGCTTTTCCTCGTCGATGCCGGCAACATCCAAAGGTTAGAGAAATACCCCACGTTTTAACGTTAAAAAGAAAGAGAGAGGAAGGAGAGAGCGCCGCCGCCGCGCCTAAACTCACCATCTGGCCGCCATCGACGAGAATGGAGTCGCAGAGTCGGAGATAGAGCTCCCTCTTCGACGAGTACTCGACCGGATCAACGGCCCGCGATAGGATCGACTCGTAATCGGACGGGAGGAACCGCTGCCACAGCGCGTCGGAGCTCGCCGCGGAGTGGAAGGCGGCCGACACGAGCGCCGACCTGCACGCATCACGAGGCGTCGTGAAGGAAAGCACGTGCGAGATGCACTCCTCCGGCAACCTGCCGATGTACCCGCCACCTTCGGACTCCTCTTGTCGCCTCGCCATTGATTGCTATTTGGCTTTCAGTGAAAACAAGCTTCGATCGGCTTATAGGGGAAGGAATGGAGGAGAGGTGGTGGGTAGACGATAGGGACTAGAGTTGATTGGCTTGGCCAAAGAAGAATATTCAAAAAGCGTGAGGACGGGGAGCGATGGTCTTCTCTTGCCCGCCGCGGTGCTTCAGCGCCATGGCACCAGGGGATTGGTGTGACATGGGATGGTTGGTGGCGAAATTTATTTGATTGACCATGACCCGCATTGGATCTAAGCTAAAATCATTCTAGGTGATTTTTTTTCATCCTTATCCACCTAATAATTCCTTGACGATCTCAGACTCAAGTTGGTTATTAACTTGCAGAAAAATCATTCTTGCTTGAATTGACTGCTCAATGACCAAAAACCATCCTCGATCCCATCTTATGCACCATCATTATTTTAATCTTCGGCCCTGTGTAATTTTATAAAATACCACTAAAATTCTAAAGAGTATATTATTTTATACTGGTGAATGTAACTTTTTAAAATATAATATAAAAATATAAATATTGCTGCAAGATGTGGCTGGAGTTGGATGTTGCTGGAGCTCCGTGACGTCGAAGAGTATCTGTAAAGAAGTTCACACTCGTCGGGATGTTCCGATAGGGGATCCTCTAATGCGTAAGTCAATTGGAGCTTTGGAAATAATAGAGAAAAAAGATAGCAAGAGCGAAAAGAGCAGAGAGAGCTCTCCTTCCTCCTTCTTTAGGGCTTACCCTTCTCTCGAGTGTTTGAGTTTACTTGTTTCTTTGTTTCTTATCTAAAGGTCCCCTTCGTTCCTCTTTTATACAGAGGTTGAATCATAGGCTACTAGTTGGAATTTGTGAGTTTGTTAGACCTAGCTCTACAAAGCATCTGACCACGTTCTGACCCTTTATTGAGGGAGGAATTTTTTCTCCTCTGACTCGAGGTTGTTAGTCGTAGATGTCAAACGAGACTTGACCTGCACTGCTGGCCGAGTTGGTGGTCTTAAGTTTATAGCATGGTGTGACCTCCCCACGAGACTTGACCTGCACTGCTGGCCGAGTTGGTGGTCTTAAGTTTATAGCATGCTGTGACCTCCCCACGTCATCTTGGATGTATCTCAATGGAGGATTAGTTCCGATCGACAATTTTCTCCCATGGCATATCCCCCCCCCCCCCCACTTCTAAGTTCGAAGTGGTTTTGGGCTTTGAGTAAAGGGAGTGGTCACCTTAGTAGTTGAACGACCGACCTGGTTCCCTCTTGGATGCTCTTGCATTACTGCTTTTGGAGAAACTCCTGGGGATTAATGATGCATCATTTCACAACTTGCGCTGCCTTTATTAAGGAGAGAGCTTGAGAAGTCGCAGGACGATGCTTTGAAGAGAAGAAATCCAGATATTGTTCTTGGACTCACCACGGGCCTGCCACATAGCAAGCTGTGATAACTTTCAAGGCAAGCTTCATGAGTTATCTCACATGGCTTGATTGGATAAGGGTGTGTTGAAGAGCTGCATGGTCTGTCACTTTAAAACTGATCAAGTGGCAAGATCTAGTGATTCAATGATCGAATACTATTGATGGTCGGTATAAATGGACGACCATATATCTGATGGGATTTTCTGCCATTCAACTGTCAGTTACTTTTTTGTCACCACAATCTTCAGAGGTACATTATCTTTTTCTTATCTGGTGATCATGAAGCTACCGCTGTCGTCCATCAAGTAGGCAGTGAAAAAGAAGATGAGCTCCTCAAGCATGGAGTCCTCATCCAAGAGAGCAAGTATCTAACCAAAGCTTTTTGTCCCTAACTCGTTGCAATCCCTAAGGGGGACTTAGTCAGTTGTGGCCAAGAGGTCGTAAGTTATGGCATCGGAGTTGTTTCAGACTTCTTTTCCATCAAGTTGGGCTCTGTCTCCCTTTGGAGGGTCAGTAAGGCTCGGGGTGACTCTCTACCTGGAGGCAGCGGGAGGTTCACCAAAGCTGCAGTGGAGGTTCCTGCCAAGGTTAGGTACAAGTGCATCATGAAGTACTAGACCTCAACGGACTTTAAGGGTGAGCTCATCGAGGCATCTTCGATCAATTCATCCAAGACTTTGAGGACTACAAGGCCGCCTGAAGAAGATATCCCTGAAGCTGGACCTGAGGTGCCTCCCACTTGAAAATAGTGATGAGGAGGTCGGCGTGTTTTCTTCAGATGATGACTGGTTCTTCATCCTTTTTGTATTTATTTTTGGTGCCTTCTTGTTGGCGAACCTCTGTAAATAAAGTTTTAGTTAATGAGAAATATATTTTAATATGTTTACATCTCACATGAAGTCTTTCACTTCTTTATAATGTCACTGTGGTTGGCTCTTTGCCTCGGTCAAGGACTTGAATGATTCGGATGGATCAGTAGGATTGATTTTCATGCTCAAGCTAAAATCTCCCTTAACCTTATTCGAAGCACTTTGTTCGCTAGTATGTGGTGAATGGATTCTTGAGAATTGTAGGCCTGTTTGTGTGCCATGCACTGGATGTTGATTGGTGCTATATTACCTACTGCAAATTAGAGAAGATGATTCATCTCAAGGTTGCATTCCAGAGAACCATACAATTCGAAGACCTAGTGGAGCTCATATCTAATGTTGGTACCTATTTTCTAGGAAGCATGACTTCTAAGGTCTTTCAGGTGGCGACATTTGTCGCACGATTAGTAGGGTGTTTGAACTCACCTAGGCCTGCCCCCTCTATAAGTAGGGATTCTGCCACCTGGGGCTGGTATAGCCTTGGTCATCTTCCACAATGCTATGGTGGTGCTGCCTTGTCTTATGTCGAAGGATCATCGACACTCTTCTCCACCTTGAGAGATCTCCTTTCTTCCTTCAACTAGTTGTGGGGTGCTTTTAGGGAATGCTTCAGCAAGTGTTCTGCTTTGGCATGGGAGGTGTTGGAAAGTCCCATTGCTTCATCTACAAGGCTACAACATAAATTGGTCATCTAGGGCCTTCTAATGTATTATCCTCCACAAAAAGGTCTTCGGCCTTTTCTAGAAGGCTTGTTTCTTCTCTCATCTAGTGTAGCCTTCCGACACTCCTTAAAGAAATATCTGAGAGATGGGTGAGTTTTCAAAGAGGCAACAGCCATTCCATCCCTGATATCCTTTTGCAGAGGTTGGTGCTCATCATAGTGGAAAGTTCTATGCTCTCCATTAGGGATCACGTCTGATGAGGCTTGACTTATGCTTCAAGGGTGCCAGTCGGGTGTGAGCTTTATGTTTCTTTTTTTTTATTGTAACGAGCCTCACTTAATTGAAATTGATTTGTTATAAGTTCCTTTGAAATGTATACGGATCTTTTGAATGAAGTGCTCCTTTCATTGAAGTTTTCACTAACCTGACGTCTAGTGCTTCTTCTTCTTTCTTCAGGTGTGTCTTGGGATGAGTTAAGCTTTCTCCTATGGTCGTCGCTAGCTTCTACTTATAGTGTAAGATCTCCAAAGGGTTAGCCCCTGTTTGGCTACAGTAGGCCTAGACTGGCTACAGTGGGCCAGGATGATGGTTATAATGGATCATATCAGTTATAGTGAGTCGTATAGACTATAGTGGGCTGAGACTGGATACAGTGGATCAGGATGATAGCTACGGTAGGCCAGAATGATGGCTATAGTAGGCCGAGACTAGCTACAATGGGCCAGAATGATGGCTATAATGGACTGTATCGGCTATAGTGGGCCGAGATCTGGCTACAGTGGATCAAGATGATGGCTATAGTGGACTGTATCAGCTATAGTAGATCGAAATTGGCTACAATGGGCTAAGATGGCAACTACAATAGGTTGTAGCTGGCTTGGCTGTAGTGGGCCATGGCTAGCTTCAATAGGCCATGTCAGCTATAGTGGGATGTGTCTAGCTTCAATAGGTCATGTCGACTACAATGGACTGTGTTTGGCTTCAATAGGCCATGGCAACTGTAGTGGGCTACGTCTGGCTTTAATGGGCTATATCGGCTATAGTGGGCTACATCTGGCTTCAATGGGCCATGTCAAGGTCATCGAAGAGTTAGTCCTTATATTTTCATCGGTGTAGCCTCCACTTTGGCTCACCCACAAGCAAAAAAAATCTAATTGCTTGGTGAGGAAAGGTGTCAGCTCAATGTCCTTGAGTTTTGCACTGATAGGACTTCCATTTTCATAAAGCCTCGAAAAGGCATTTTTCCTTTCTTGGATGTCGAGTCACCTTTGGTCTCTGAGTCTCGAGAAATTCGAGGATTCGTCCACACATGGGGTCCAATAGAGGAGCCAATTATCCCAAGTAGGTTGTCATGAGCTATATGAGCTTTTTGAGGTTGCCTCAAAGGTACTGTCATTAGGCTCGAGCTCCATTCAACATAGCTTTAGCTCTATCCTCACCTACTTTAGGTTCGCTGACAATTTTACCCTTCAGAAAGTATTATAAAATAAAAGGTTAGTAAAATTTTTATTATAAACAAAAATTATATTTACATCATGGCCGATTATCATTGGCAATACGATGATGATGGTATTGACTTCTCTCTAAGATCTGGAAGAAAAATGATGCCCCCTAGATGTCATTTTCCTTTTCTCATTAATTTGGTCTTCTGCCCTCCATGCCACCAGCTGGGGTGGAGATGGCATTAATGATACCGACCATTGGTCGGTTGTCGTTATTTCTCTCATTGGCCACTCGATTTTGCTACTCCCAAATATACTCATCAAGGTAGCTTCTGCAGATCAAGGCTTCGACTCATCCTTAAGCTAGTGATATTCCTCAGTGTTATGACCGCAGTCATGATGGAAGCGACAGTTCTTTCTCTTTCTCCTTCTATCCGAAAGAGACTTCATTAGCTCAGATCATCATAAATACCCTTGACCCTCAATCTCTATCATAATTTGGGATTGGGGGACAGACAGAGGAGTGTAACTATTGAAACACTAGGGAGGACTCCTCAATTGGTAGCTTCTTCATGGTCAGAAAGATTCCGTAGTGGTTTGGATTACTCAAAGATCTTCTCGATCTCTCTTCTTCCCGAATCTTGTTTCTTTCTGCCTGCTTGCATAGCTCCCAGGCTTCTTCTGCCTAAGCATACTTTCGAGCTCTGACCAACAAGTTGACATAATCCCTCAGGAACTTCTTATTGAGAGAGAAGATGAGGTGCTCATTTTGCAACCCTCGCTTGAGTGCCAACATTGCCCCCGACTAGTTGAGGCTCTATACCTCGAGCATGGTAGCATTGAAAAGTGCGATGTAGTTGTGCAATAATTCATCCTCTTCTTATTGGAGAGAGAAGAGGCTATCCAACTTTCTTGATTGAGATTGGCAACTACTAAAATGAGTAATGAACAACCTGTCGATCTACTCAAATGAGTGAATGGACCCTAATTGGAGTTCAAAATATGATGCCCGTGCTGACTTTCTAAGGATGGCTGGGAAGACAAGATAAAGTAAGGCATCTGAGGCATCCTGTAGCATCATGAGGATTTTATAACCCTATGGGTGGTCAAGGAGATCCATGAAACTGTCAAATGGCTCCACCTAGAGTAACTAAACCAATTTGGGATCGATTTCTTCAAGATGACCTGAGAAAATGGCGATTGAGAGTTGAAGTTGAGGTCGTCATTGCTCCAATGAGGCCCATTCTGGACTTTATTGAGTTGATGCTCAATATCTTAGACTCTCCTCTTGAGCTCCTCCTCCCATTGAGACCTTTCAGGTCTAGAGAAGTAGGCTAGGATCGAATCATCAGTGGAGAAAAACCTTCTCAAAAGTGCCTCCTCCCTCAGGCTCCGATAGGAGGAGGAATAGGCTGCCATCATAGGATAGCAATGGGAGTGTCATCGAGAAGCATATCTCAGACTCCAAGAGCAAGATTGCCAACTGAGATGGGAGGGAGCTGCCTGAGGGTTTGACTCTATGGCTGTTGTTGTCGCTCCATCATTTATTACAGTTACTGTATAGCACCAGTTAGCATCTAAATCTGATGATCCAGGGCATCAAGCGATGGCAGATCTATTGTGGCCAGAGGTTGCACTACAACAGACTCATGAGTAGCACTATTCTGACTACGATAGATGGATTGCTAGTGGGAGGTGGTGGAGTTTTGTATTCTCATCTATGTCATATTTTTTATTCTCTCAAAAGGGGGACAATAAGCCCTTTCTTTAGTACCAATCTATTACTATAAGGCTCCAAGGAGGTGCTGATGTGATTGAAGTTGGATGTTGCTCGAGCTCCGCGCATTGGAGGGTACCTACAAAAGAAGTCCATATTTGTCGAGATGTTCCAACAGGAGATCTCCCGATGTTTAAGTCAGCCGGAGCTTTGAAAATAGTAGAGAGAAAAGATAGCGATAGCCGAAAGAGCAAAGAAAGTACTCCTTCCTCCCCTCTTAAGGCTTCCCCTTCTCTTGAGTGTTTGAGTTTGTTTGCTTCTTTCTTTCTTACCTGAGGGTCCCCTTCCTACCTCTTTTATATGAAATTGAGCCCATAAGCTACTAGCCAAAATCTATGAGTTTGTTAAACCTAGCTCTATAGGCCATCAGATCACATTCTGACCCTTTATTAAGGGAGAAATTGCTCCCACCTCTGAATTGAGGTTGTTAGTTGTAGATGTCAGGTACAAACTTCACCCTCATGACTAGCCGAATTGGTGGTCCTACATGGATTCACAGCTGGTGTGACCTCCCCATGTCATCTTAGGTACATCTCAGTAGAGGATTGATCCTGATCGGTGGATTTCTCCCATAATAATAAATAAAATATGAACTATTAAAAAATAGTAGAAATAATATGGTAATTATCCTAGAAAGTTTGGTTTAGTAATAGCACTAGTTGTTTGAAATTAAAGAAAATGTTAAGCAAATATTTATAAAACAACTAATTTATCAAAATATTTTATATAATAATTTGTTAAAATTAGTTATAGTAACAATAAAACTTAATTGATAAATATGTTAGTTATGTCAACTAATTTATGATCAAAGTTAATCTTGCTGCTCTCTAGTCTCTCTAAAAGAGAAAAGGTGCAAATCCTACCAAATTCACATTGGATTGAGTTGAGTTGTTCGATAGCTTAAGGATTGCGAACCATATGGTTTCAGTTTGACTCAAATGAAGGAGTTAAGAGAAAACTAGAAAATTTTATAAAATATTATTTTAGAAATATAATAAAAGTACTAATATTTTATTAAAGATTGGAATGAGATGGAGAGAGGTGAGCTAGAGGGGAGGGTGAAAAAGAGACAAAAAATAAAAATAAAAGAAAGACAACAAAATTTGCTCCACTCTAAACTCTAGCCCCTTAAAAGGCTTCAACCATCAACTCCCTGCTACAAAGTCTCGCATCCTCATCTAGCTCAGATCATCACCACTATGATCTAAGCTAGCTAGAGAGATAGGAAACTTCTCCTCTTCTTCTTTAGCACTTGCTTAAATCCAGAACCTAGATGGGATAAAAGTTATGGCTTCACGATTTTAGTACATGTTGTAGGGCTTCTCAATCAATTGCCCATGCCATAACTACCAACAATACCAAGCAGTTCTAGTCAAAGAATGCTATTCTTGAATGTATGACATGAGATTAGAAGGCTTCACTTCAATAATTATATATGATAAAATTAAAACACTATGTAGGCAGGATTTATTTATTTAAAGTAGTTGGAAATAAAATGAGAACATTGTAATTTATATTTCCATATATTACATCAAATTTATTATATTGTTATAATAATTCTAATATATTATTATAGTTGTATGTTCCATCTACTTTCTTTTCAGAATAGGGCTGGAACTGGGCCAGGCTGGGCCAGACCATACCCGATTGGGCCAACCCGAGCCTAGGCCCGGGTGTGCTCGCAGCCACGATCACTACAATCAGGGCGGAGGGCTCGTTCTTTGGCGGCACAGAGAGAGCGAAGAGCGGAGATGACCTTGGTGGCGCTCTAGAGGTAGCGGAGAGCAGAGGAGGCGGGCTTTATTGTCGACGATGGCACAGAGAGTGGAGATGGCATCGGTGGCAATCTGGAGGCAATGGAGGAAGGGGAGACGATGACATGGTGGATGGGGAAACCGAGAGCCCTTAGTCTCTTCCCGCTTTCTGCGGTGGATGGGGAGATGATGACACGGTGTATACCTCCTCCTCGGACTACCGCCACCGGCTATCAACCACCGCATAATCTCTGCCTCCTCGAAGTGAGTGAAAGCGAATTCTTGCTCACCGACTTCTTCATCTACCCCCTTCCCCCTGGCTTCTTCTCCTTCTCCTCCCCCAGCTTCTCCTGCGAGTCTGACTAGTACCGATTGAAGTGGTGCTGCTATTGCCCCCTTCTGTGGAAGCATCGGGTGCCTCTGTTGTCTCCAATTTGGGGTAGGGAGGAAAGAGAGTGGCGGCAACATCGAGGGTGAAATCATTGGATCGGAAGCGGTAGAGGTCGATAGAGTGGAGGTGTTCGAGGACGGCAGACGGGCCACGGAGATGGGATGGGGGTGGTCGTCGTCGTCACGGGGGTGGTGGGAGCAAAGGGTCTTGGAGGTAAAGGATGGGGAAGTTAAGGAGCTGAGGAGATAGGGAGGAGATTGGGCTGAGTTTCGGGTTGGGACCAGTCGGGCTCGGGCCGGGCCAAAGGTTTACCCGAGCCCGACCCGAAAGTAAAACGGATCCTATTTTTTGGTCCGAGCCCGGCTTGAACGGTTTCAGACCGAGCCCGAAACCTGACCCGAAGCCGGCCCGACCTAGCTCGATGGGTTTTGGGCTGATTCGAGTCCACTTCCAGCCCTATTTTAGAAGGATTGAGACCTTGACTCTACCAACAAAATCAATACAGAGTTTCTATAAAATATATCTATGATATTAAAACAACATGTGTTTTAAATATCACTTACCCATGCATCAAGTGGATTGAAATATGATTCATTACTTCGAAGTATCTAAATCTATTAAATTTTAGTTCATATATGTGTATGATATGTAGTTTCAGTTTTTAATGGACATGCTTCATCATAACAACAAGTGCAATCAATTTTTGTGTTAACTTGATTGATAGGTAGGAGCTTTTGAAATACTTGATTTTTTTTTTTGATAGTTTTATGATGTAAATTGTTATCAATAGTGTGATTTTTTGTTTAAAATATCCATTGTTGGTTGGTTTTGCATTAGTAGTATGAAGGGGCTTGATCCTTTTGAAAGGAAAATTGCTTGAAACTTTTATTGAAATTTCACTTTATAGAAAAATCTTCAATTAATACTAAACTAAAGAATAAACAAAGCAAAGTTACTCAAGCCCCGAAAAGGACTGCTAACATAAAAATATTCATTGTTGGTTTTGCATTAAAAGGAGGGAGGGTCTTTGATCTTTTGGAAAGGAGAATCGCATGAAACTTGTATTTATATTATGTTTTTCTAATATATAATATCATAATATTAATATATCACCCTAATGTAATGATAGGGATGTCATGGTAAATGGAATTATATTTTATCAATTATAAGCCATAGAATTCTATACTATAATAATATAGAAATATCATAGTACTACAACATAAAATAATATATAATATACAGTACAACAATAAAAATAATAAGCATACTATGAAAATATCAACATTTTGTATATTATTAGTATCTTAATTTCCAGCTCCTACTGTGGTTTATTTGGTTTCTTCAAAATACTTCTAAAACAAGAGTATCTTTGATCTTCTATTGCACTTTTCCTTTTCTCCAATATTTTTGCTCTCTATGGGAACCAAGATTTAAATAACATTGTTGTAACTATTGCAATCATTTTAACACAGTGTATGGTGCCTTATGTCTGTATATATGGGGATGGATTTATAGTAATGTTATAATATATTATTTAGTATTATAATGATTGATTTCGTCTAAATAATGATTACTTTTTATTTGTAAGTTATTAAATATTTTTTTCAAAATTTTATATATTTTTGCATCAATTTTAAAATAATTATGTAGTCAAAAATAATATTTCCTTCTCCAATGAAAAATAAATAAAAAGATAAGTGTACTATTTTCTTATAATTACCCACTATAATATTATTGCAATAGAGTAATTATTTTAATTTAAAAGTTAAAATAATATTCTTGAGATATAGGATATATCGAACCATCTTGACTCGAGTGGTTCAAATCATATTGAACCAAACTAGCTTAAATCTGGGATGATTCAACCCATCAAAAATAATTTGGCTCATTATAATAAAACCCCTTATCCCTCAACCACGTTCAACTTTAGTCTATCTTTCCTCTCTTGTTTGGACCTAGCCAACCCCATGCTGATGCCATTGCTCTTGATGGACATGGATGCTGATGCCATCCCCCTCCAGGTGTTTGAATAGGTATACATTTCTCTCTCTCCTTCACTCTCTTTCTCCCTCTCACTTTTTTTTCCCTTTTGACTCCCCCAACCCCCTTTCGATTGTCCTCCATCTAAGGTTAAGATTAGGATTTCCCCCTCTCCCCTTCTATTCTCTTGATCCTTCATCTTCGATACAATTTGGCTTTTCAGCTAGTTGGTACAACTCTAATACTAGTTCAATAAACTTTGGTTATAACTATTGTAATAATTAATAGTAATTTCTGTAAGACCTACTATGATAGGACAATGCACTATTCAAAATATCGATATTATTGGAAACAATTTTTCCTAGAAATCACTATATCGTTGTCTTTAAAATTTTTGATTGTATCATAAAAGAAACAAACTATTAAAAGTAAATTTGAAGATTAAAAAGAGCTTGCTCGGATACAGATATGTAAGAATACTATCCTAAGAATATGATTCACTCCTTACATGCGGGTCTTCGAAGATATCATTCCCATAGCACAACAACTCGATTTAGCTCCATTCTCCTCTAACAAACACGATCACTAGGAGGCGTGATCTAGAAGACTACCTTCAGATTCTCAGAAAAGAAAGGAAAGAAGAAAGTGGAAAGCACAAACTCAGAGTGAAAGAAGAGTCTCAATCTCTCAAGTGGTACAGAGCATCAATGTTGACCAAAGGAATAATTTTGATAAATATAAAAGATTTGAGTATATGATGAAACTAATGATTTGTCGAAGTATATGTTAAGAAAATTTTCAAGAGGCTAACTTGATCTAAGAATGTCAAAATAATTGCAAAAATGTGATGCTATGCGATGCATGTTTGAGAAGCAATATTATAAGAAAAATAAAGTTAAAAGTCAAGAGTCAACTCTAAATTTGAATCAGACAACTCAGATATGAAAGATCATAAATAGTACAAACTGTGAGTTGAACCTAAATTTTTGCCGGTTGACTCTTTTAGATCAACACAGAGAACACTATTTTTTAGCTTATTTTTAAGCCGGCTCTTTCAGACTACAAGCCAACTCCAGCATACTTTGAGTTGACCCTAAGTTCAGTCGAGTTGATTCTCTTAAGGTAAGATAGAGATGTACCAAAATCAACCTATTTTTGAGTCGACCCCAAGTCAATTTCAAGATGACCCAAAGTTGCTACGAGTCAACTCCATTATGCCTAACAACTATAATGGCTAGTCTGCAGAGGCTGTAGAAATATGCAGAATAACTCCAATAGCTAGTTTTAGTTTCCCAATAGCCAAAAACTCCTTTCCAAACCTTCCAAGAGCTCTAAATGCATGTCGAACACATTAAAAAAGTAAGAGAAGGAGGAAAACAAAAAGACAATCTATGAAATGCTTAGAGTTCACTTAAGAGAAAGCCTGTACTTTCCAACCACCACACTCTTGAATTTTAGAGGATTCAAAAAAAAGAAAAGTGCATTAATTAGCAACACCCACTCAAGCTTCAACTACCTTGTTATTTGCTCTTTGGGAGGTTTTTTTTGTGTACATAAATACTTAATCATTTTTTGTTATAATAAGTTTCAATGAGGATTGAAACTTGAGGGAAAAATCCATCTAGACCTTAAATTGAATTGTATTATTTGTTCAAGCCTAAGAGTGGCTTGAGGGAGTGTGTTTGATTTTCATTTAAAAATCAATTGAGTTTGATTGTGAGCCTAAGCAAAATAAACGAATTATAAGCTTAGAGGAATTATAGTGGAATTCTCAAAAAGTTATCTTAAGAAGTGGGCATAGGTACTGAATGTGGCATTGAACCATGATAAAGTTTTATATTTGCATGTACTATAGCTACTTTATCTTACTCTTATTTACTTCTGCATATTCACAATTTTAATCTGTTGCTTTTACTGTACATTCATCTTGCAAAGCATTAGTTGAGCACATATTTATTTTAAATTTTGAAAAACTCAAGCCACCCCATTGAGGTTGTCTATCTAGATAACAAGTAATATCAAAGATTGATATTCAATCCATTTTTTATCTAACGATCAAGAATTAAAGATTGGATGTAGTCTAAATTGGATTATCTCTTGTTGAAGGGCAATCAACCAACCGACCTCCACTTTTTAATTGCACAAACTATACCTATTGAAAAGCATGCATGTACATTTTCATTTAAGCACTTAGTTATGATTTGTGGAGTATCATAATCAATAGTCTATATATACATATTACCATTATAGATGGTATTGTTACTCCTAAACTTAAAAATGATTAGGATAACTTAGATAAGAAAATAGCCTGATTGAATGCAAAGGCTATCAATATTTTGTAATGTTCTCTTGATGTTAACAAGTTTGTTAGAACTTCTACATGTACTTCAGTAAAAGAAATGTGGGATAGATTGGAGATTACCCATAAGGGGACCAACTAAGTAAAAGAGTGTGGAATAAATATGCTTGCATATCAATATGAGCTATTTCAAAAGGAATAAAACGAGTCCATTACTACAATATTTACTAGATTTATTAATATTATAAATAGTCTTAAAAGTTTATAAAAATTTTATACTAATAGCAAGCTTGTTTGCAAAATTCTCAGGCCATTAATAAGAGAATAGGTGGCAAAAATCACTGTCATATAAGAAGCCAAAGACTTCAATATACTACCATTGGAAGAGCTTCTTGGCTCACTCAGGACCTATAAGTTGACCATGAAGCAAAATAATAGAGAGGATGTAAAGAAAAAGAAACCATAGCTCTCAAGTCCATAGCCAAGGAAGAATAAGAGAGTGAAAAATAAGGAGATGATGATGAAGATATGACATTAATAACTCAAATATTCAGAAGATTTATGAGGAGGAAGAAACAAAGTTTCAAGAAGAAATCCTTCATGAAGGGTGAACCAAGTAAAGAAAAAGAGAAGGATCAGCCCATATGCTACGAATATAAGAAACCCGAATACTTCAAAGTGGAGTGTCCTCATCTCAAGAAAACTATATATCAATATATTCAAGAAGAAAGCAATGGTGGCAACTTAGAGTGATAGTAAGAACTCTAATTCAGATGAGGAGCCTCAAGAAATAGCCAATCTATATCTTATGGCACATGAGAAGGAGGTATGTCTTATAGCCTGTGGGATAAAAAGGAGATAGTATCTTGGCAGTAGCCACCCAGGATACATGATGGGTTATAAGTCTCAATTCATCATCGTTGAAGCTAAGGAGAAGTGTGACCTTTGGTGAGAATGGCAAAGAGCACATAATTGAAATAGGTAACATAATCATCACTCCTTTTATAGAAAATGTTCTATTAGTTAATGGTTTGAAAAATAACTTCCTTAGTATTAGTCAACTTTGTAATAAAGGTTTCATAATAATTCTTTAATCTTCTATGTCCGTTATCCTCATTCCCAATGATGATGTCATTATATTTATTGGATATAGGTATGGCAATATCTACATGATCGATTTTGATAATCTTTTCATGAAGAGCAGTCAATATTTAGTTGCAATAGATATCAAAGTCAATGAGACTAGTTGGTTGTAGTATCCTAAATTATGTCATATTAGCATGTATTTGATTTCAAAACTCCTTAAGAAGGATCTTGTAAAAGGATTACCAAAACTAAACTTTAAAAATAATAAAATTTATGATGCTTACCAATCTTGAAAAACAAACTAGAAGTTATTTTTAATCGAAAACTCTTGTTTTAACTTTTAGACCATTGCAACTAATTCACATTGATTTATTTGGATCTACTAGGACCATAATTCTAAGTAATAAGAGATATGAACTTATGATTGTTGATGATTTTTTCAATTTACTTACGTCTTATTTTTGGTGCAACAAAATAAAGTATTTTTCATATTTTTCAAGTTTTACTGAAATGTTTTAAATAAAAAAAACTCAATCATTGTTTATATTCGAAGTGGCCATAGAATCAAATTTGAAAATTAAAATTTTGAAATTTTATGTATTGAAAATAGATTTAAATATAATTTTCAGCACCTAGTACACCTCAATAAAATAGGATGATAAAAAGAAAGAATAGAATTTAGAAAAAAAAATGGCCCATACCATATTATGGAAAAATGATCTCCCAAAGTATTTTTGGACGAAGATAATTAACACACATGATACACCTTAAATTATACTTTGATCCAATTAATTTTAAAGAAAACTCTTTATGAACTTTGAAAAGATAGAAAATATAATATCATTTATTTTGAAGTTTTTCATTGCTAATACTTTGTTTTAAATAATAGAAAAGATAAGATAGGGAAGTTTGATGCCAAGTCAGATGAAGATATTTAATTTCTTGGATATTTTTCATTTATCAAGGCATATAGAGTCCTCAATAAAAGAACCCTGATTGTTGAAGAACTAATTTATGTAATGTTTGATGAGGCTAAGGATCTTTTCTTAAGAAAGAAAGATATTATTGTTGATGGTGTAGGCATTCCAATCGAGGATCTCATCGTAAAAGACATCGGTACAAAATGAAGAAAAGAACACCAAAGAAGATAAAAATGAGGAGAACCTTGAGAGTAATACCAATAAAGGACATGATGAGGGCTTACCTAAAAGCTGAAGATATACTTATAGTCATCTAAAAGATCTCATTATTGGTGATCTATCAAAAAGGATAAGAACTCGATAATCTTTGGGAGATGTTTGCAATCATTTAACTTTTATTTCATAAATTGAACCTAAAACTATTGAAGAAGCTGAAAATGATTCTAATTAGATTAAGACTATACAAAAAGAATTTAATCAATTTGAAAGAAATAAGATTTCGACCTTAGTGAGTAGACCTATTGATCATCTAATAATAGAAACTAAATGGATATATAAAAATAAGTGAGATAAAAATAGGAATATAATTAGAAATAAAGTAAGACTTATAGCCAAAAGATATAATTAAAAGAAAAAAATTAATTTTGATAATTTTTTTTTATTGTTGCTAGATTAAAAGCTATAGATTACCATTTGCTTTTGCATATTTTAAGAATTTTCATGTTATATCAAATGGGTATTAAAAGTACTTTTCTAAATGGTGACATAGTTGAGAAAGTGTATGTTGAACAACTTTCTAGATTTAAAGATCATACTTTTTCAAATCATATTTATAAATTAAACATAATATATTATGGTTTAAAATAAGCACCCATGCATGCTATGAAAGATTAAGTATATTTTTATTAGATAATGAGTTCATTAGAGGAAATGTAAATACCACCTTATTCTTAAAGAAAAAGAGTAATGATTTGCTAGTTGTACAAATTTATGTATATGATATTATTTTCAGTACTACTAATAAAACTCTTTATCAAGCTTTTGCTAAAGTAATAGAAGAGGAGTTTGAGATGAGTATGATAGGAGAACTAAACTTTTTCTTTAGACTCCAAATCAAACAAACTAAGAAAGAGATCTTTGTCAACCAAAATAAATACATTAAAAAAATACTAAAGAAGTTTGAGATAGAGAATGCCAAGCCAATTGACACCCTTATGATTATGTAAGTTTGACAAGGATGACCATGATAAGAATATTGATCTCAAGCTTTATCAAGATATTACGGGATCCTTAGTTTATCATACTACTGAAGGAAACATATAATAGTACTATGCATGTAATTTCAAAAAAAATTTATAGCGGGTCTGTAAGATTAAATAATTTAATCTAAATTATATGCATAAGATCTAATATAAACTACTATACCAAGTCCTATAATATGATTTAACATGCATATAAGATCTGAAAATAAAATTTTACATTGCTCTAATCGGTGCTGCAAACTAGATCTAACCGTTAGATCTACAAGAACTGCTCTAACAAGTTCAAAACTTATTACCAAATTGTAGGAAGCTAATCTCCACAAATAACTCACATAGGAGAGAGTCTCTTCTAGTTGCTCGCAGTCGTACAAAGTCATCCGACCTCTACAGAACGTTTACACGAAGATCGATGCAGATCAGGCTTCTTAGAAGTGCTAGCTTGCAAGGATCTTTGAAGCTGATTTCTTCCTTCTTTTTCAAAACTCTTGGATGCTCCAAAAGAGAAGAAGACTTAGAGGAGGAAGAGAGGAAGAGGGAGAGCTCCAAAGAAAATTAAAAAACTAGCAAAGGAACTCAAGATGGGGCATCCACTATTGGAGCCCCCTTTATATAGACAGGGGATTAAGGTTTAGGTCAAGAGAAGGGGCGGCCATATCTCCATGCCAATGCCAATTTTTGGCACCCAAAAATTTTCAAAAAATGATGGTTGGTGTGAGAAGGAGATCTGATATCTCTCATGCCCAAAAACTCTCCAGATAAAATGAGCAAAAAATTAATTGGCGCCTCCCTTCTTTCCATGTTTGAAAATTTTCTTTCCTTCTTATCTCCTTATATCTAATTTGGATTGCATTCGAATTAGACAGGAGATAAGATCATAACTCACCATGCATTACTGTCCACCCTTATTGGGCCCACTCTCATCATACCAAAAATCTCAAGCCAAATCCAATTTGGCGTTGAGAACAGGGCATGGGTCCAAGGGTGGCGCAAGGATAAAGAGATAGAGTCTCTACCAACTGAGACTCTTCATTTTCAAATTAATTCTTAATCAAATTAAATCTGATTTGAACCCAATATTAGAAATAAATCTAATCAAATTAAAAAATTAATTATCTCAATAAATTTCTAATCCAATTATGAATTAGCTGAGTCCAAGTCCTGATCGAATCAGGATCAATTTTTTCTTGCAATCAGACTTGATCAAATCAAAACCAATTTAAGTCAAACTGAATCTAATTCAATTAGACTTGATCCAAAGCTCTTTGCTCAATCAAATTAAGTCAATTAACAATCTAATTACTAATTAATTCTCTATTAATAGTAGAGTCTCAGTCCAATGAAACTCTCCTCCAGAGTTCCAGTCTCAATGGGACTCCTCACCAGAGTCACAATCCAATTAGACTCTTCAGCCATCAGATCTGATCGAATCTTTTAATGTATATAATCCCATAGATTCGAACCTAAGCCGGTAGCATAAGAATAATTTTTTATACCAATTGATGTAATCATCTAGCAATGGGACTCGACGTCTTGATAGGTTGAAAGATTGCAAAGCAACATTCTAGAACCTACTGGTGTATGGTTATCGTATAATTCATCCATTTGATCCTAATACTCAAGGTGACCTAAAGTTTAACTGTCAACCCTAATATAGTCGACCACATTATATTTCAACCTTTCAAATCTATCACATAGATTAACCAGATCAAGATTTTATTGAATTAAAATACACTGATGCATATCTCCTACTAATTCAGAGGGGTCAATTCCATCGTAACTCACACACTAACTTAATAAGCACTTGACTGCACCCAGTAACATTCCATCACTGAATTAAAATTCAGATGGTCCAGTACTAAAGTATAGTGAGTTGCTTACAAGTCACCACGGTGATCTCAGGTATGAGGGCTACTTATATCCATACCCTTTACGAGCAACTCTTGATAGCAGAGTGCTCGTAAATGGTCACGTCTAGTGTGAATGTACATTATATTCTACCTGCATGCCATACCAGTATCTCCATATTTCTTGGTTAAGAGGACAACCAACTCATAAGGCATACAACGACCTATACTCGATATTGCTATCATCTTATTAACAGCATATCATTCGACCGCGAATATATTTTAAGGACTAAACGATAAATCTTCTTTTGTCCATTAAATATAGTCCTAAGAATTTCATCACGACATAGGAGTTCAAATAAAATGGATAAATTATGATGAAAAAGTCAAATAATTTTTATTAATAAAAATTCATATACAATTACAAATATAAGCACAATTGTCAACAGATAGATGATTGACTTTGGGACATATTTTTCAATAACTCCCACTTGGACTAAAGACAATCGATATAGTATTGTATATCCATCTTCGATTTGTGATTATCGAACTCCTTGATTTTGAGAGCTTTAATAAATGGGTCATAAATGGGTCAACTTGGTTCTCCTTTTCGTCGATCTTCTGAAGGTCAACGTCATCCCAATCCATGATCTCTTGGATAAGGAGATAGCGGTGCAGAATATGCTTGGTGTGCTGATGGAACTTGATTCTTTAGCTTGAATAATGGCTCCAGTACTGTCATAGTATAATAGGATAGGGCCATCGATAGAGGGTGCCACTCTGAGCTCATCGATGAACTTTCACAACCATACAGCTTCCTTCACTGCATTAGATGCTGTGATATACTTTGCTTCACAAACAGAGTCAGCCATAGTGTGCTGTTTGAAACTTTTTCAGTAGATTGCTCCATCGTTCAAGATAAAAATATAATCTGACACACTCTTACTATCGTCATAGTCTGACTGAAAATGGAGTCGGTGAACCCCACTAGTTTCAAGTCAATTGCACCATAAATAAGTCACTGATCCTTAGTATTTCTTAAATACTCAAGGATAGTCTTTAAGACCTTCAGTAGTTCTCTCCTAGATCAGACTGGTATCTACTCACTACCCCTAGTGAGTATGCCACATCTGATCTTATACATGTCATGGCATATATTATAAAATTCATTATCGAAGTATATAGAACTTTACTCATACACTCTCTCTCTTAAGGAGTTATCAGACAGTCCATCTTCGAGAGAGAAATTTTATGGCCTATCGGAAGATAGCCTTTTCTAAAATTCTCCATGCTGAACGCTTTAGCACGATGTCTATGTATGTGGACTGGGACAATCCAAGCAATCTTTTTGATCTATCTCTATAAATCTTCATCCCAAGAATGTAGGATGCTTCTACCAAGTCCTTCATAGAGAACTGAGATGATAACTAGACTTTTATTCCTTGTAATGCAGGGATGTCATTTCTGATTAAGAGAATATCAGTCACATACAGAATGAGGAATACAACCACAGAGTCATTTATCCATTTATAAATATAGGTTTTTTTTCATTCCTAATGAAGCCATACATTCTAATAATTTTATCAAAATGCATGTTTCAACTACTAGATGCCTGCTTCAATCCATAGATGGATCTCTGAAGCTTGCACACTTTGAACTCATCTGTAGATGTGAAATCCTCAAGCTGTATTATATACACCTATTCTTCTAGCTTTTCATTTAGAAAAGCTGTTTTTATATTCATTTGCCAGATTTCATAGTCCATGTGTGCCGTTATCGCAAGCATAATCCGAATGGATTAAAGCATTGTCATAGGAGAAAATATCTCATCATAGTCAATACCATAACGCTGACAATAACTCTTAACAATCAAATAGGTTTTATAGATCTCCATCTTTTCATCTGTGTCTTTCTTCCTTTTAAAGATTCACTTACACCCTATGGGTTTAACCCTTCAGGTGGGTCAACTAATATCCATACATCATTAACCTTCATGGACTCCATTTCGAATTTCATGACTTCAAGCATTTATCAGAGTCGGATCTCTGCATTGCATCCATATAGATGATCGGATCCTTATTATTCTCATCGAGTTCAACAGGATCCCTGTCCTGGATCGAGAATCCATAGTATTTATTTGGTTGATATGATACTCTATCGGATCTCCTTAACGGTGCCTCTACAATAGATTTCAGGTTTGACATCATCAAATCTGATTTTGTGGGCTCACTAGACTGTGTTGATTCTACCTGTTGAACTTTCTCAAGTTCAACCTTAGAGGCATTAATTCCTTCACCAAGAAATTTTTTTCTAAAAAGACTACCCTAAGGCTGACAAATACTTTTTGTTCATCAGTAAGTAGAAATAATACCCCTTAGTTTCTTTGAAATATCCTACAAAATTATATTTATCATATCTGACTCCAAGTTTGTCTATTTTCAAATGTTTGACATAAGTCAGATACCCCCAAACCCTAAGGTGACAGAGCGTTGGCTTATGTCCCATCCATATCTCATATGATGTTTTACTTATGGATTTACTACGAATCCTATTAAGCACATAACAAGCCGAGTGCATATCCCCAGAAGGATATCGACAGATTAGAAAAGTCTATCATGTATCGAACCATATCCAACAGGGTTTGATTTCTTCTTTCTGACACATCATTATATTGTGGCAATCCAGAAGGTGTCCATTGAGAGAAAATCTCATTCTTCTCAAAATATATCAAAAATTTACTAGAAAAATATTCGTCTTCTTCGATCTGATCGAAGAATTTTAATATTCTTTTTAGTTTATTTCTCTACTTCATTATGGAATCATTTGAATATTTCAAACGATTCAGACTTGTATTTTATCAAGTAGATGTACCCATATCTAGATAGATCATCTGTGAATGTAATGAAATAGTAGTACCCTCCTCTGGCACTTATGCTTATGAGTCCACACACATCAGTATGTACAAGACTTAGCACATCACTGGCTCGTTCACTTTTTCTAGTAAAAGGTGATTTGGTCATCTTTCCAAGTAAACAAGACTCACAGATTGACAATGATTCATAATCATTGTTAATATGATCTAGCCTATAATGCCAAAGGTAGGCATCCGTGACATCGAGTATTCTAGGATATTTATTAAAGTGTACATTACATTAGCCTAAATGCAACATAGATACCATTGTTCAACTGTCCACGCATTATAATAACAGTATTTAAAATGATATCATAAAAAAAAAATTATTAATATTTTATAATTTGATTTGGCCAAAAGGTCTATAGAAATAACATTCAAAAGAAAACTGAGACAGTAATGACATTCATTTAAAGTAATAAAATGAGACTCGAATATAAGCTTGATAATTTCTAAAGCTAGAACTGAAACTGATCTTCCATCTCTAATATTCCAGAATCTCTTGCCGTCTCCAAATCTCCTACTGATCTGAAGACCCTACAATGAATTACAAATATATTAGAGCTACCAGTATCCAATACCCAAATCATTGTATCAAAAATAGAGAAGTTATAGGGTGTTATCATATAAGTACCTTGTCCAGCAATCGATTGCTTCTTTTTCTTTGGCCTATTAGGATTAAGAGAAGCTATATATTGAGGATAATTCTCTTCTAGTGACTCTGCTTCTTGCAATAGAAGCACTCTGTCTGACTCTGATCGACCTTGAACTTAAACTTCTGGTTCAGACTCCCAGCACTTTGCATATTTTTATTTTATTTTTTTTTTCTTAAAAAGCTGACGCCACCCGAAGAAGATCTTCTCACCACATTCACCGTCTCCTTGTAGAGCTGGTAATTTTTTTTCAAAAGTCTGTAACAATCCTAACAGATCGTGGTAGTTGACTATAGGCTTCGTTATTCTAAAATGACTGAGAAACGGTAGGTGGAATTTGGGTAAGGAGTTCAGGATCGCATTCATGCAAGGAAAAGCCGAGCTTGCTCAGTCACTCGATCTATTCGATCATGTACAATACATGATTGGTGACTGATGCTCCCTCCCTCATCGAGCATTGAAAATAGTGCAACTAGTTTTGTGTCACTTAATATCGTCGGGAGTACCAAAGGACTTCTCAATACCTTGAGCATGTCCTCTGGCTGAGTCTCTTCGAACTTTTGACTGAACTCATCATTCACTGAAGCTTGCATTATACAATGAACCATGGTGCGATCGTTGAGCTACTTCAAATAAGTGTTTCGAACTGTGCCACGGGCATTAGGAGCAGGCTCTTTAGGTGCCGGATCTTTAATGACATACAAAATCCCTCATGCTCAGGATAATTTTAAGTTTTTAATATTGAAATTGAGTCCCGTCAACTTCTCACTGTCCCACAATGATCGGAGCGACAAATTTGAGGCCATATCTGCACAAAAAAAAATCAAAATATAATCAATATATGAATTAATTAAGCCTAAAGATATAGATTTTAGTTTAAAAATTCTCTCACTATCTTATACGAATTGGTAGCCTCTACCTTCAATTTGAAAAATTACTTTAATTCCTTAGCGGGTACTAGAATCCACACAGACTGCACATGAGCTTGACTTTGATCGGCTCACCCATGTACATTTATGGATAGGTTCATTAATCAACTTTTTCACCAAATAATTTCTAGTAATTAAATTAGCCCTAAGTAACTTTTCAGTTGACTTTGATCTTCTCTGCAAGTCCTGGTTAGATCTAACCATTAACATGATCATACTTACGAATCCCACTACCAAATGATCAGACCCAACTTTGACCGACTAATCTGACCACTTGACAGAAAGACTCGACTAAGTCATCATATTATGAATGATAATTTTAATAGCAGATGAGCACCAGGTCTTTGGACCTCCAATGATCATCATATTATTAGATCCATTATCATCTAACTTAATAGGAGGGTATGATTTAGTTATAACCATAACTATCTTATTTAAGCAATTTAATAATTTAGAAGACTTAATTATGAATTAAGAGAAAAAAAGAGAAGAGATCAATCAGTAGACCATAATTCTTCCACTGACTTCACCAAGTCATTGAATCAGATTAGGGTCATGCTGATTGAAATGGCACCTAGATTAGTCATACTAATCAATCTTAATAACATGGGTTATCTCGAATTACTTGATGATCTAATCAAAATATAATTTATCAAATTGAGATAAGTGAGATCAGTGGAAGGATTTGCTAAGCTTGTCTTAGACACCATCAAAATGGCCAGGTAAGTCGCTCCCAATTAAAAACCACCAGTCGAAATACCAAACTTATCTTAAACACCAATTGATTAATTATTTTGATTTAACCAACCTAATGATTTAGGTTCAACTACTGAGCCACAATCAAAGTCCATTTGGTCTAATCAAAGACATGAACTTGACCATCACAACTATTGTATTAGAGAAATCTTGATTTAATCTAATTCAATATTTGATTAGACTTAATCAATTTCTCTACATGGTCAATTAATTCTTTGATTTTAATCTTAGGTCTAACCCAATTAAGAGGATCTGATTTTAGCTAACCTATATCCCATATTTTATGTAATGTCATTAGATCTCAAATCAAATTCTATATTTAATCGATTCAATACTTAATTCTTAATTAAGTTTAGCATCAACATGGTTTAGGTTTTGAAATAATTTTTCATCTAAACTTTTTACATTAAATCATAAAATCTTTTAGATCATATCAAAATTTTTATGATTTTAAATTAAAATAATTTTGATGATCAAGATTAGATGGAACAAATTTTCTTTGCAACTTACATCACATACAACAAATCCTAGAGTTTTAAAATCTAGGGTTTTACAAGAAAGTAAATTTTTTTTTTGCTTTCTTCTTTATGAGACCTCACAATGGCACCCCTACATGCCATAAGAGCACCCCATTAAATGGAAGGAGAGGGTCATGTAATCCTACTTGATCTTATGACCGGACAGTCTGGTGATTACCCAATCTGAGTACTTTGCTACTCAGATCATCTAAGCTAACATATAAAAAAATTAGATCTAAAAATAAAATATATTTAGATCTAATCTAAATAGTAAATAATTAGATCTAAAGATATATTATCCAATCTATAAGCATATTAAATCATATCATAAAGGAACATGGCTTTGATACCAATGGAAGAAAACATACAGCAATACTATGCATGCAATTTCAAAAAACTTTTACAGCAGATCTGTAAGATTAAATATTTTAATCTAAATTATATACATAAGATCTAATCTAAACTTCTATGTCAAGATTTAAAATATAATTTAACATATATATAAGATCGAAAAATAAAACTTTGCATCGATCTAATCGGTGCTGCATACTAGATCTAACCGTTAGATCTAGAAGAACTACTCTAACAAGTTCAAAACTTGTTAGCAGATTGTGGGAAGCTGATCTCTACAAATAACTCATATAGGAGAAAGTCTCTTCTGGTTGCTCACAGGCACACAAAATCATCCGACCTCTACAAAATATCCACATGAAGATCGGTGCAGATCATGCTTCTTGGAAGAGCTAGCTTGCAAGGATCTTTAGGGCTAATTTCTCCCTTCTTCTTCAAAACTCTTGGATGCTCCAAAAGAGAAGAAGACTTAGAGGAGGAAGAGAGGAAGAGGGAGAGCTCTGAAAAAATTAAAAAACCAGCAAAGGAACTCAAGATGGGGCGTCCACTATTGGAGCCCCCTTTATATAGACAAGGGGTTAGGGTTTAGGTCAAGAGGAGGGGCACCCATATCTCCATGCCAATGCTAATTTTTGGTGCCCAAAAACTTTCAAAAAATGGTGTTTGGCATAAGGAGGAGATCTGATATCTCTCACACCCAAAAACTCTCCAAAGAAAATGAGAAAAAAATTAATTGGTGCCTCCTTTCTTTCCATGTTTGAAAAATCTCTTTCCTTCTTATCTCCTTATCTTTAATTCGGATTGCATTCGAATTAAGCAAGAGATAAGATTATGACTCACCATATATTGCCACCCACCCTTACTGGGCCCATTCTCATCACACCAAAAATCTCAAGCCAAATCTAATTTGGCATTGAGAACAGAGCATGGGTCTAGGGGTGGTGCAAGGATAAAGAGATAGAGTCCCTACCAACTGGGACTCTTTATTTCTAAATTAATTCTAAATCAAATCAATTTTGATTTGAATCCAGTGTTAGAAATTAATCTAATCAAATTAGGAGCCCAATCATCTCATAAATTTCTAACCCAATTAGAAATTAGCTGAGTCCAAGTCCTAATCGAATCAAGATCAAATTTCTCTTGCAATTAGACTTGATCAAATCAAATCCAATCTAAGTCAAACTAAATCTAGTTCAATTAGACTTGATCTAAAGCTCTTTGCTCAATCAAATTGAGTCAATTAACAATCTAATTACTAATTAATTCTCTATTAATAGTAGAGTCTTAGTCTAGTAGGACTCTCCCCTAGAGTCTCTGTCCTAGTGGGACTCCTCACTAGAGTCACAATACAATTGGACTCTTCAGCCATCAGATCTAATCAAATCTTCTAATGTATCTGACCCTATAGCTTCGAACCTGAGCCAGTAGCATAGAAATAATTTTCTATACCAATCGATGTAACCATCTAGTAATGGATCCAACGTCCGAATAGGCTGAAAGATTGCAAAGCAATATTCTAGAATCTACTGATATATAATTATCGTATAATTTATCCTTTTAATCCTAATGCTTAAGGTGACCTACGGTTTGACTGTCAATCTTAATATAGTCAACCACATTGTATTTCAACCTTTCAAATTCATTACATGGATTATCCTAATCAAGATTTTACTAAATTGAAATACACTGATGCATATCTCCTACTAATTCAGAGGAGTCAATTTTATTTTGACTCACACACCGACTTGATAAGTATTTGACTGCACCCAGTAACCTTCCATCATTGAATTAAAAATTCAGATGGTCTAGTACTAAAGCACAGTGAGTTACTTACAAGTTACTGTAGAGATCTCAGATCTAAGGAATACTTATACCCATACCCTTCACGAGCTACACTTGACAGTAGAGTGCTCGTAAATGATTACGTCCGATGTGAATGTATACTTATATTCCACCTGCATGCCATACCAGTATCTCCACACTCTTTGATTAAGAGCACAACCAACTCATATGGCACACAATGACCTATACTCGATATTGCTATCATCCTATTAACAACATATTATTTGGTTGCGAATATATTTTAAGGATTAAATAATAAATCTTTTTTATCGATTAAATATAGTCCTAAGAATTTCATCATAATACAGGAGTTCAAATAAGATAGACAAATTATGATGAAAAAGTCAAATAATTTTATTAATAAAAATTTATATACAATTATAAATATGAGCACAATCATCAAGAGGCTAACGATTGACTTTGAAATATATTTTCTAGTAACTACTAGTCAACCAACCATAATATTTATGTATGTGTGCAAGATATCAAGCAAATCCTAAGGAATCACACCAAATTGCTATTCAAAAAAAATTCTTATATACTTAATTAGAGCACCAAATATAGGCGGGTAGACAATCTTCAATTGATTTAATTGGTTATTCTATTAAATTGATAGAAAAAATATTAGTGAAACTTATCAATTTCTTAGAGTTAACTTAATTTCTTGATTTAGTAAGAAATAAAATTTGATAGTATTATCTATAGTAGATACCGAATATATTACAATCGAAAGATGTAGTACTCAAATCTCATAGTTTAAGCAATAACTTGAGGATTATGATATCAAACCTAATAAGATTCTAATAAAATATGATAATAGTGTAATCCACTTAACCAAACAAGTTCAATCCAATACTCAAAAACCAAATGTATTGAGATAAAACATCATTTCATAAGGGATCTGTTATGATCCAGGTGGTGTGCCCAAGGCCCAGGGGACCAAGGCTAAGGCCAAGATCCATCATTCATGAGGGTTTTATGGAGGCTCTAGGGCTAGTTGGTCCTAGGTTGAAAGGCTGTGGGCCTTTCGGATTCTTGAGGTCTAGGTTATGTGGGCCTCAAAGGACCAACTCTTTATGGGTCAGATCTAGACCCAAGATAGGTGTTGCTCCAAGATTGATTTTGATGATTACAAAGCAGATTGAAGGGGTACCAACATTTTTATTTGAAAAAGTCTTTATGCTCTTCAGGGGCAAAATCATAATTTTACCAAAACCCTGATTTAATAGTATCATTTGGTAGAACAAAAGATTTGTGATCTATTGATGAAAATTTCATTATTTTCGGACTTGTATTTTTGAAGTTATGCATGTTTGAATTCCATGAGTCGACTCATGAGTCAGCTCATGGCACAATGAGCAGCTTGGCACGCTGAATTTTCTGTTGGCACGCTGAATTTTTGGCTTGGCACGGCCTGTGAGTCGACTCATGAGTCGACCCACAAGGCATGAGTCGACTTCTACAAGTTTGGG